>NW_027208283.1:0-106000 GCF_964237555.1 Oryctolagus cuniculus
TGTTTTATGCGATGAGACTCTAGCATCTCTATAGTCCATATGAGGATTTTTAAAAATGCTTTCTAAAGTACAATCTCTTTATTCTTTGAAACTTTCCCTCCATGTCTAAAATTAATGATAGCATTAAATTTTCATTTTTAAAAGTTGGAGAAAAGAATACCAAAAACTTTGAAAGAAGTGGACAGTATTATAATAAAGGTGTTTACAAATATTGAAAGTAGTCAGGGGCAAAAATATTGCCTTTGAAGAAGCGGCAGCACATTCTACAATTAACTTTAATTGTAGTGAAGCCAGAAACTATATGAAGACATTCTGTCCATGCTAGAAAGAAATCACAGCCATGTAAAATTCTATCCCCAAAGAAGATATCTTTGAATATAAGACCTAAAGGGTTAAGTTTAATTGGGAGTGACCTACAGTCACTCACAATAAAATAAATGAATATAGGGAAAGAAAAGGGAATTTCTAAAGCACGCAGTCAAGCAGAAAGGTAAGTCAGAGACCCCTAGTGGAGTTCTCCAACGCAAATTGAATGGAAAGGAGGGGAGGGCTGGGTTTGTGGACAAATGTGAGGAAACCTACGCATAGTATTAATAAGAAATGTGTCTTGTGGAGTAAGAAAAAGCAAAAAAAGAATCAAAGTACACGCCATAAAAAGCATAGAAATTGAGAGCGTGAAAGGGCATCAAGTGTGGCAGCTGCTGATGTTCCCTGAGATGGAAGGGAAGAAGCTGACAGTGTTCATCTTCCAGAGTGCAAGAGCACCCTGAAATTTCTTTCACCACTTACAAACAATCCTTATGGATCACAGAAATTTCAAATACATAGAAACATATGATGACAAAGAAAAGTCCAACCACATGAAGAAAACACCACTATGAGAAACAGTGACTTGATCAGCTCTTGTCCTGACGGTTGATGTACAATGGAACACTTTATCCATTTTAGTATTTTTTTTTGTTCTAGTACCATTGGTTGAACTCTGTAATTAACACACAATTATTCTTAGGTGTTTAAATTTTAACTGAAAAGTGATCCCTGTTAGGAATTCGGAAAACATTATGCTGAGTGAAATAAGCCAATCCCAAAGGGACAAATACCACTTGATCTCCTTGATAGGTGACAACTAACTGAGCACCAAAAAGGAAACCTGTTAAAGTGAAATGAACACTATGAGAAACGGTGACTTGATCAGCCCTCACCCTGACTGTTGATGAGCAGCTTAATATGTTATCCCTCTTAGTATTTCTTTTGTTTGTTCTACTTAATACTTTTGGTTGAATACTGTAATCAAAACACAACTCTTCTTAAGTGCTGAAACTTAACTGAAAAGTGATCACTGTTAAATATAAGAGTGGGAATAAGAGAGGGAAGAGATGTGCAATTCGGGACATGCTCAAGCTGACTTACCTCAAACGGTAGAGTTAGAAACATACCAGGGTGTCGCTCCCCCTCTTCGTGGAGGAACGACACAGGACCCTGCGCTGTTCTTTCGTCTGCTCGGCCCTCCCCGGGTTTGCTGCTGGTTCTTCCCGGGTTGGCTACTGTCCCTTCCACCTCCGTGGAAGGGCAGTTCCCCCTGGCCACATTCCCCACTTCCGCAGGGGAGCGGCACACTGCCGGCCGGCTCTCTCGGGGGCTGCACAGGTGTTCCTCTTAGATGTTCCTCTTAGATGTTCCGGGTGCATGTTGTCTCTCTCCTCCTTTATAGTCCTCTTCCACCAATCCCAACTCTGCTACCCACACGCCGAGTACGCTGCTCTCCTCCAATCAGGAGCAGCTCCTGCAGCTTGTCAAGTTGGTGAGAGGCAGCTGGGTAGAAGCTGTTGCCTCCTCTCCCAGCACCATATTGTGGGAGAGCAGATGCATAGAATAAGTCTTAATTCCAGTAACTTAGTCTAGTCCGAGTTGCTCCCCACACCAGGGGATTCAAATTCAGTCCCATCGAGGTGGCATGTACCAATGCCATCTCACTAGTCCCAGTAATCAATTTCTGTTCACAATTGCCCATAATGATAGGACTAAGAACCAAAGGGATCACATAAACAAGAATAGTGTCTGCAAATACTAGCTGATAGAATCAAAAAGGGAGAGAATGATCCAACATGGGAAGTGAGATACACAGCAGACCCATAGAATGGCAAATGTCCTAATAGCACTCTGGCCTCATAATCAGACCTTAAGGCATGCGGATCCAGCTGAAATGCCCATGAGAGTATTTCAGGCATGGAAAGCCAAGACACTCTGGGGAAAAAAAAAAAAAAACCTAAATGAAAGATCTCCACGAGTGAGATCCCAGTGGAAAGAACGGGTCATCAAAGAAGGAGGTACCTTTCTCTGAAGGGAGGAAAGAACTTCCACTTTGACCATGGCCTTGTTTAAAAATGATCAGAATCAGTGAACTCAGGGGGCTTCCATAGCCTTTGCAGCTCATGACAAGAGCCTAGGGTGATTACTGATGCCATAAACAAGAGCGTGAATTTGTTAAGTCAACAACAGGAGTCACTGTGCACTTACTCCTCATGTAGGATCTTTGTCCTTAGTGTGCTGTACATTGAGATCTAATGCTATAACTATACTCAAACAGTATTTTTCACTTTGTGTTTCTTTTTGGGAGCACACTGTTGAAATCTTTACTTAATGTATGCTAAACTGATCTTCTGTATATAAAGAGAATCGAAAATGAATCTTGATGTGAATGGAAGGGGAGAGGGAGTGGATAAGGGGAGGGTTGTGGGTTGGAGGGACGTTATGGGTGGGAAGCCATTGTAATCCATAACCTGTACTTTGGAAATTTATATTCATTAAATAAAAGTTATAAAAAAAAGTCTAACAACATGAAGAAACACAGGGTGCAAAGGAATCAAGGCAACATAGGTGTAAGAACAGAAAACACCAAATTAAATGGCAGATTTAAATTGACATGCTTCTGAAATCACAGTAAGTTGTTTCTTTTACTTAAGGAACAAATGTTATTAAAATGTATTAAATATAAGTAAATGATCATAAAATGTTTTTGAAATAAACAAGTAAAACATTAATTGTGAAGTAATTAAAATAAAAACACAAAGATATGAACAAATAAAGATTTTTTTTGATAGGCAGAGGTAGACAGTGAGAGAGCAAGAGCGAGAGAGAGAGAGAAAGGTCTTCCTTCCATTGGTCCACCCAAGTGTCCGCTGCAGCTGACGTGCTGTGGCTCACTAGGCTAAGCCTCTGCCTGTGGCCCGGGACACTGGGTTCTAGTCCCGGTTGCTCCTCTTCCATTCCAGCTCTCTGCTGTGCCCCGGGAAGGCAGTGGAGGATGGCCCAGGTCCTTAGGCCCTGCACCCGCATGGGAGACCAGGAGGAAGTACCTGGCTCCTGGCTTCGGATCAGCCATAGTGGCCACTTGGGGGGTAAACCAACGGAAGGAAGACCTTTCTCTCCCCCCCCTCCACTGTCTATCTCTGCCTGTCCAAAAAAAAAAAATGTTACCAACTAAAGTTGACTTCATCACAAACAGACTTCTCAAAGAGGTTTTAAAGGAAGTTCTCTATAGTTAAATAGGAAACAGACACCAAATAGTAAGGAAAATATCAGAAGGTATGAAACCTACTGGTAAGTGGAGTAAACTATACAGAAAAATTTAGAATGCTTTAATTTTGTAAAAATAGCACATATACATTCTTATCTTTAATATGAAGAGTAAAGAAGAAGATTATTAAAAAAAGTACATTAATATGTTAAAAGGCAATTAGACAGGTCGGTGCCATGGCAATGGTGGGGTGCTATATATCAATAATTACCTTAAAATAATGGATTAAACCCTCTAACTGAAACATATCAAGTGACTGACTGAATGAAAAAAGAGCCTATTACATGTTGAGTACAAGAATAGTCACCTCTAACCACACAGATAAGCTGAAAATGACAGGATAGAATAAGGTAGCATATGCTATGTATGGCTATTCATATATCACATAAAATACATATTAAATCAAAAGTAGTCAGAAGAGACAAGGCAAGTTATTATAGTATGATGAAGGATTCAATTCTGCAAGATTGAATAACAACTTTAGTTTTTAACTTTATTTATGTTATACCAGTTTCATGTATTTCCTATATACAGATTTGGGAACATAGTGATACTTCCCTCTCTTCTGCCCATGCTCCAACCCTTCTTCCTTCTCCCTCTCCCATTCCCACTCTTAATTTTTACGGAGACCTACTTTCAGTTTACTTAATGACTGTAAGGTTAACCCTACCTTAGCTAAAAGAATTCAACAAAAAGTGTGAAGAAAAAAAAAAAACAACAACAACAAAACACTGTTCCAAACGGAAGAGACAAGGGCTGTAAACCATCATTGAATCTCAAAATTTCACTCCATTACATTTTAGGTGCTCTATTAGTTACCGCTGATCAGGGAAAACATATCTGTCTTTTTGGGACTGGATTATTTCACTCAGTATAATGGTTTCCAGTTGCATCCATTTTGTTGCAAAAGACAGGATTTCCTTTCTTTCTTTCTCTCTTTCTCTCTCTCTCTATCTCTCTTCCTTCCTTCCTTCCTTCCTTCCTTCCTTCCTTCCTTCCTTCCTTCTTTCGTGCCTGCCTTTCTCCCTTTCTCCCTTTCTTTCTCTCTCTCTCTTTCTTTCTCTCTCTCTTTCTTTCTCTATCTCTTTCTTTCTCTCTCTCTCTCTCTCTTCTTTCTCTTGTCTTTTTTACAACTGAGTAGTACTCCGTAGTGTATATATCCCATGATTTCATTATGTGGTCTTCAGCTGATGGACATCTGGGTTGAATTCACAACTTTTTATTTTATTTTATTTTATTTTATTTTTTTATTATTTTATTTTTTAACATTTATTTAATGAATATAAATTTCCAAAGTACAGGTTATGGACTATAATGGCTTCCCCCCCCCCATAACTGCCCTCCCACCCGCAACCCTCCCCTTTCCTTCCCCCTCCCCCCTTCCATTCACATCAAGATTCATTTTCTTTTTTTTTTTTTTGACAGGCAGAGTAGACAGTGAGAGAGAGAGACAGAGAGAGAAAGGTCTTCCTTTGCCGTTGGTTCACCCTCCAATGGCCGCTGCTGCAGCCGGCGCACCATGCTGATCCGATGGCAGGAGCCAGGAGCCAGGTGCTTTTCCTGGTCTCCCATGGGGTGCAGGGCCCAAGCACCTGGGCCATCCTCCACTGCACTCCCTGGCCATAGCAGAGAGCTGGCCTGGAAGAGGGGCAATCGGGACAGAATCCGGCGCCCCAACCGGGACTAGAACCCGGTGTGCCGGCTCCGCAAGGTGGAGGATTAGCCTATTGAGCCACGGTGCCGGCAATCAAGATTCATTTTCAATTCTCTTTATACACAGAAGATCAGTTTAGCATACAATAAGTAAAGATTTCAACAGTTTGCACCCACATAGAAACACAAAGTGAAAAATACTGTTTGAGTACTAGTTATAGCATTAAATCACAATGTACAGCACACTAAGGACAAAGATCCTACATGAGGAGTAAGTGCACAGTGACTCCTGTTGTTGACTTAACAAATTCACGCTCTTGTTTATGGCATCAGTAATCACCCTAGGTTCTTGTCATGAGCTGCCAAGGCTATGGAAGCCTTTTGAGTTCACCAACTCTGATCATATTTAGACAAGGTGGTAGTCAAAGTGGAAGTTCTCTCTTCGCTTCAGAGAAAGGTACCTCCTTCTTTGAAGACCTGTTCTTTCCACTGGGATCTCACTCGCGGAGATCTTTCATGTAGGTTTTTTTTTTTTTTTTTTTTTTTTTTTTTCCCAGAGTGTCTTGGCTTTCCATGCCTGTAATACACTCTGGCCTCAGAATCTGCCCTTAAGGCATGTGGAATTCATATCTTAGCTATTGTGAACTAAACTGTAATGAACATGGGGATACAGATCACTCTTTCCTGTGCTGATTTCTTATGATTTGGGTAAATTCCTAGCAGTGGGATGGCTGGATAATATGGTAGGTCTACCTACAGATTTCTGAGGTATCGCCATACTGTCTTTAAATATACATCCATAAAATATGTGTACCCAATATGTAAACAAATATTGAGAGACTAGAAGAAACAGAGATTACAACATAATAGTTGAGTGCTTTAAGACTCCATGCAAGGACTATGGCAAGGTGATTCAAAATCACAACAGAGAGGTTGGATTCAAACATTGTGAAACTAAAGGCAGGAGAGCATTTACCTGCAGAGTGGGCTGGTGGAAAGCAGGAGAGGATGTCAGAGGGGAGGCTGGTCAATGTGATTAAGCCCTCTGTGCTTGCTAATGAGCATTCACTCAGGTAAGACTCCCAATGCCCCCAAAACATAGGAGTTCTATGTCCATGGACAGCTATGTGTCAAGGCAATGGATCCACATTTGACCTGTTCTTTATTGCGCTATTCTACCTCACAAGCAATGTATTTAAGGAAGAAAATGTCTTGTGGGTCTTCAGTAAACACAAAGCTCATGTTCATCTCATGAATGAGATTTTTTTTTTTTTTTTTTTTACAGGCAGAGTGGACAGTGAGAGAGAGACAGAGAGAAAGGTCTTCCTTTGCCGTTGGTTCACCCTCCAATGGCCGCCGCTGCAGCCGGCGCACCGTGCTGATCCGATGGCAGGAGCCAGGATCTAGGTGCTTTTCCTGGTCTCCCATGGGGTGCAGGGCCCAAGCACCTGGGCCATCCTCCACTGCACTCCCTGGCCATAGCAGAGAGCTGGCCTGGAAGAGGGGCAACCGGGACAGAATCCGGCGCACCGACCGGGACTAGAACCCGGTGTGCCGGCGCCGCAAGGTGGAGGATTAGCCTATTGAGCCACGGCGCCGGCCCTCATGAATGAGATTTGTGGCACATCTGAAGCCCCCAAATTTTCACTGTTCATTTGGAGGTGCTTACACATCGTCGGCAGCAACTGTGTCCCCGTGTTTTACATGTATCATTTGTCCAAGGAAAGTTATAGTAGTGGTGAGAGCTGTGAGGCACAGACAGGATATTCCTCATCCACTTCTTTTCATTTAATTGACACTTGCTGCTCAGCACACCTGCTTTCAATTCGCTTCCATCTGCCTGTGTGGCAACTCACCCTTCTCCTCTGAGGGAGTCAGATCATGACTCTGTCTGGCCCTTGCCATTGTATCATGCTGTCCCCTAACGTTCTGCTCTATCTGTTCTCCTCAGCTATTCCAGGTTTGAACCTTTGCTATATTTCAGTTTAAAAGGCTTCACAGGGGCTGGAACTGTGATGTAGCAGGTAAAGCAAACTTTGTGACACCAGGATCCCATATGGGTGACAGTCCAAGAACTGACTGCTCTGCTTCTGATCCAGCTCCCTGCTAACATGCCTTGGAATGCATCAGAAGAAGGCCCAAGTGATTGGGTCCCTGCACCTACATGGGAGACCTAGGGGAAGCTCCTGGCTCCTGGCCTCCGCCTGGCCCAGCCCAGCCATTGAGGCCATTGGAGAGGTGAACCAGTGAATGCAAGCTCACTCTCTCTGTCTCTATTTCTACCTCTCTTTCTGTAACTCTGACTTTCAAATACATAAATAAATCTTTAAAAAGAGGCATCGCAAGTCTTTCCTTCACATTGTCTTCCTTCATTCTGAGGTGCTCTGGCTACATGATGTCACATGGATGTCTTAATCCGCAAATGCTAAAGCTTTTAATGATTCTATTCAATTTTTTTTTGACAGGCAGAGTTAGACAGTGAGAGAGAGAGAAACAGAGAGAAAGATCTTCCTTTTCTGTTGGTTCACCCCCCAAATGGCAGCTACTACCAGCGCACTGTGGCTGGCACACTATGCAGATCTGAAGCCAGGAGCCAGGTGCTTCTCCTGGTCTCCCATGCGGGTGCATGGCCCAAGCACTTGGTCCATCCTCCACTGCACTCCCGGGCCACAGCAGAGAGCTGGACTGGACCAGGAGCAACTGGGACAGAATCTGGCACCACAAACGGAACTAGAACCTGGGGTGCGGGCGCTGCAGGAGGAGGATTAGTCTGGTGAGGTGCGGCGCTGGCCCGATTCTATTCAATTTGTAAAGAGTATATTGTCATGAACTGGATACATGGATTTACTTAAATCTAGTCATTTCAGTTTTCTTCTGTGCAGTTTGACAAAAATGAAGTAATTTTGTATCAATATATGAAAATTGGATCAAATCAATAAATTAATCAAAATCGACTCATTGATCACTACTGTGTGTTAGGCAGTTATCTAGGCACCAGGAAACAATGATAAAGAAAACACAAGGCTTAAATTCTAGTGTAGAAAGGCAGATTTTTAAATAGAATAATTAATGAAAATGTGTAGCATGTTAGGTGATTTAAAAATCTCTAGAAATATGCATTTGGGTTGTGGACATGTTGCAATGTTGCACCTGAAAATCCCCCAGTGACAAGGGGAGATGTTACCAGTGGTTGGAGGAGCTGGGGAGCAAGCCTGAGGGATGCTGGGTTCAGTGCGGATGCATGAAGTCAGCCTGACCCGCTGGACAGATTTGAAAAATGTGAAGACTTAGATATAGTCTACAACACTTCAAGCCAGTGGCAGTCAGAGAAATTGGAAGAGCACTTCCTGACCTTCACATGTAAAATTCCAGTAGTTAAACTGCACCTTCTACAAATTGGGGAAGAACTGGTGCATTTCTATGTCAGACTCAATGATGAACTCCTCTCCCTGGAGTCTGGGCTGTGTTTCCCCAGTCCTAATGGGTCTCAGTAGGGTCCTGGTCCCTTGGGCAAGCCTCCTTCAGACCCATCTCATAGAGTACTGGGGGATTTGACTCTATTCTGGACATGTTGGTAATTGTTCTTGGTGCTGGTGTCTGCACGTTGTGTCTGTTGCATTGTTAGAACCAAGAATGGGGGATAATCACACTTAAAACACTGCTTCTGTCTTTGTAAATGTAGTTTTCTCTCACTGTGTTGCCTTACTGGGAGAATGTACCAGCGACTGTGCATTACAATAAACAGAGATGCACTTAGATTTTCCTGGGAAATCTAGATCCACGGTAAGTAAAAGGGGTCTAGGGCTCACAACTGGACTCCTCATTGGAGCCTTGTGGCCCTGACCTGTTGCTGTTTAAGGAATGTGTCTGATACGTGTCCATGAGTTAGTGGGTATCTGATTGAGGGAAATAATTCAGAGAGGAGAAAGTTTAACACAGCAACAATTAACAGGTGAGACTTGCCCAGTGGAGACTGTGCCTATCAGTAAACACGACTTCAAGGAAGGAAAACTTAAGACAAGCTGAAAGAATACAGTGCTTTGGTACCAATGTTGTGGTGGGCAGGGATGGGAGACAGAGCAGCAGGATGAGTTATGACTGCCCCAGCAGAGACTCAGTGTGTGTGTGGAGGGCAGCATTGTTGCTGTCTTTTGTAAGAACTGGTTTACCTTGACATCATTCGCTGATGCACATGATGACTTTGGGTATGAAAACATGAGAATTCCTAAGTACCATGAACTCTCCATACTGGAGAGTCATATTGTTCATTCTAGTGCCTTATCCTATTTGCACCTACACACTCAGATTTTCAGAATAACACATATGGAATCTGGAGACTATTCCATCTGAGTAAGAAGGTGTGTGGTAGGAACATTACTCTAAAAATGTCTGGTGGGATTCTCCAACAAAATGCTCTTTTAGCACTGGAATGTTTCACTGAGACAGAGTTGCTGGGGCTTTCGTATTCGACTGAATTATTTGTGGGGTGATTTTGACCATTGGACGTATGGAATGTGAAACACTATTCACAAATAAATCCACAACAGAAGCTAAATTTTTTTAAAGATTTATTTTATTTATTTGAAAGGCAGAGTTGCAGTGAGGCAGAGGCAGACAGAGAGAGGTCTTCCCCGCTGGTTCACTCCCCAAATGGCGGCAGTGGCAAGAGTTGCGCCAATCCGAAGCCAGGAGCCTGGACTTTCTTCCAGGTCTCCCCTGTGGGTGCAGGGGCCTAAGGACTTGGGCCATCCTCTGCTGCCTTCCCAGGCCATTGCAGAGAGCTGGATCGGAAGTAGAGCAGCCGGGATTAGGACCAGTGCCCATATGGGATGCCGGCGGTGCAGGTGGTGCCATACCATAGTGCCAGCCCCCTAAACTTTTTTTTTAACTTTAATTTAATGAATATAAATTTCCAAAGTATGGCTTATGGATTACAATGGCTTCCCCCCCATAACGTCCCTCCAAACCGCAACCCTCCCTTTTCCCACTCCCTATCCCCTTCCATTCACATCAAGATTCATTTTCGATTCTCTTCATATACAGAAGATCAGTTTAGCATACATTAAGTAAAGATTTCAACAGTTTGCTCCCACACAGAAACATAAAATGAAAAATAATAGATGATTTTTTAAATGATGATGAAATCAGATCAGACCTATTGTCATGTTTAATCCCAGTGAGAGTCAAGTTGGGAATTGATAATTTCTTTCTTTCTTTTTTTTTTTTTTACAGAAGATCAGTTTAGTATAGATTAAGTAAATATTTCAACAGTTTGCACCCCTATAGAAACACAAAGTGAAAAATACTGTTTGAGTACTCGTTATAGCATTAAATCTCAATGTACAGCACATTAAGGACAGAGATCCTACGTGAGGAGTAAGTGCACAGTGACTCCGGTTGTTGACTTTACAAATTGACACTCCTGTTTATGGCATCAGTAATCTCCTTATGCTCCAGTCATGAGTTTCCAAGGCTATGGAAGCCTTTTGAGTTCTCCGACTCTTATCTTGTTTAGACAAGGTCGTAGTCAAAGTGGAAGTTCTCTCCTCCCTTCAGAGAAAGGTACCTCAACAGAAGCTAAATTTTGTAGAAACTGGGACATAGAGCTGCCAAGCAGAACTGATCATGTTGTGTTCATCAGAAAGGAATCACAAAAAAACAAAGACAAAAACAAAAAACAAGAACTAAGGAAACAGGACTAAAGGCAAATAGAGTAGATACTTCTCTCCGTTTGAAACTTATTTTTCTTTCAAAAAATCCAGATTCTTAACTGGTACATAAAAAAAGAACATTTGTGTAGTGTTCAATTGAAATAAACATATTGCCTTTTTTATAGTGGAAACATTGAGTATTAACATTGAAAATCAGAGTTCAATTCTTTTAGTAGGATAAAACTTCTTTTTAAGTCTATACACTGATGACTAGCACTTTCCCACCATCTTTATAAAAACTGCTCCCTTGGGATCGGCACTGTGGCAAAGCAGGTGAAGCCTCTGACTGCAATTCCAGCATCCCATATGGGCACTGGTTCAAGTTCTGGCTGCTCCACTTCGGATCCAGCTCTCTGGTATGGCCTGGGAAGGCAGTGGAGGATGGCCCAAGTCCTTGGGCCACTGCATCCCCATGGGAGGCCTGGAAAGCTCCTGGCTGCTGACTTCAGATTCGCACCACTCCGTCCATTCTAGGAGTGTGCCGGTGGGTGGATGACCTCTCTCTCTCATTCTGCATCTGCCTTTCTGTAATTCTGCATTTCAAATAGATAAATGAATCTTTAAAAAAAAATAAGAAAGCTAACCGGTGTTCATTACCATTGTTGTGTATTCAAAATCCACTGTACATGATCAGTTTCGTGTTACTGTACCTTAGTTTTTAACTGAAGGAACCATCTGGAACAATATCAATGTTAACTACATCTCAAAGAACAAAAGAAAAGCACAAAACCTTTTAGCATTGTTCCAACCAAATGTGTTAAAACTGTCATATTGAGACTCAATTCTCCTCCGGAAGGGAGTGTTCCATTTTCTGGATCTTCATAAAATTTCATGGTGCTGGAGTTCAACCAGTCATCTGGGGATACTGGATTATTTGAATAAAAATTGAAGAATAGTAACATGACTTGAAGCACTGTTTCTTTCTCTCAAATGTCTTCTCTCACAGTGGCATTCTAGGGAAAAACCTCCAGTGATCATGCATTATAATATCCATGGCTAAACTTACATATTATTTTTCTAAACAGGTGTTGTGAGATTGATTACAAGATGGAAACACTTATCCAGAACACATGAGGGGTCTAGGGCTCACAAATGGACCCCACACCAGGGACTTGTGCCTTCACCTAGTACTGTTTAAGGAATGTATTCTTCAGGTGTCCATGGGGCTGTGGGCATGAGGTGCAGGAAGGAGTTGAGACAGGATGCAGGCTCACATACAAAAACTGAGATGTCATAAGGACCATGGGAGATGGTGCCCATCAGTAACCATGAGTGAAAGGAAGGGAAAGGTCAGGCAGGCTCAGAAGAGTGCAGGCTTTGTGGTGCAAGTGTATGCTTGGCAGGAGCTGGGGACAAGACAGGGAGGGAGGGGAAGAATGGCAGCCTCAGTGCAGACTCGTGTGTGCACAAGGGCAGCATGAGTGCTGTCCTAGAGTGAGACCAGGTTGACCTTGACCTCACTCACTGATGCACATGGTTGCTCTTAGTATCAGAACATCTGGACCAAAATTACCATGGACTCCCCATTGCTGGAGACCTGCTTTCACCCTCACAGTTCCTAGGGGCATCCACTGAGTTGAACTACACAACAGCGTTAGGTTCACTGCTGCTCATGGACACTCAGGAGACTGACGTGGGGGATAGGATCTCCAGTTTATACTGGGCCTGCATGGTGATACTGAAATTGAGTCTGTCTCAGTGTGGGCTCCTATGCTTGTTTCTCTCCTCCACGGTGTTTATGAACTGCCCCTTCCCACCTGAATTCAAGGTAGATCAGTGCAGCTGTTGTGACCCCAGCTCTTGGTGGATGGGGAACAGGAGTCTCAGGTCAATACCCCAGTGCTATGGGTGTGAGGACAGTGATCCTTCCTGAGGTGTACTCATGGAGTGACCATAAACTTGAAGCAGACATAAATGCTTGCCTTAACACAGTGAACTCTTCTTCAGAGTGAATCTCAACTAAGTGTAGGTACCTGAACTGATAATCTAGGGGGACACATACATCAAAATCAGGACTTGAGGTTCCCTAGCACCTTTTGTTTCCTGAAGTATGTGTTTCTCCTGAATATTCCTAGAACTTGGAGGTAGTTTTTCCTTTGGAAAGTGTTTGGTTGCCCACAGTGCTAATTGCAGTTCAGTGTGACCCAAAAACATAGCAAATAGGAAAGAGATGTTGACACAGAGATTGGTTGCAAGGACTTTATATGAGATACAGAAAAAAAAACCTTAATGACAAGATTCTGAGTAAAGGTGGTTCTGTTCCATGTGTGGAGGCAATGATGAGTTCATTCTTCATGTCCTGGTCATGGTCTTCTGCAACAGACATAGGTGACTATAGGAAACTTATGGCAGATTCCTTTCTCCTCCTCTCCAATGCCACAGCGCCATTTGCAGCTACAGTATGGTTTCAGATTCTGTGGGCAACCTAGGGTACAGAGAGAGTGTCTGTCAATGAACACAGGGATCAAAGAAAAGCCAGCACCATTCCACATTGAGATGAGAGGGTCTCATGGGGGCTACATCTCAGCAAGCAGTGGGAAGAGCACCCAGCCACTGGAAGTAACAGACACAAGAAGTGTGGGGAGCATCTCGGACTAGACTAAGTTACTCGAATTAAGACTTATTCTATGCATCTGCTCTCCCACAATATGGCACTGGGAGAGGAGTAAACAGCTTCTACGCAGCTGTCTCTCGCCAACTTGAGCGATGACCTGCACGAGCTGATCCTGCTGCTGATTGCAGGAGAGCAGCGTACTCGGCGTGTGGGTAGCAGAGTTGGGATTGGTGGAAGAGGACTATAAAGGAGGAGAGAGACAACATGCACCAGGAACATCTATCTGAAGGAACACCTGAGCAGCCCCCGAGAGAGCCGGCTGGCGGTGTGCTGCTTCCCCGCGGAAGTGGGGAAAGTGGCAGGGGGAACCGCCCTTCCACGGAGGTGGAAGGGTTGGTAGCCAACCTGGGAAGAACCAGCAGCAAACCCAGGAAGGGCCGAGCAGACGAAAGAACAGCGCAGGGTCCTGTGTCGTTCCTCCACGAAGAGGGGGCGCGACAAAGAAGTGTTGTCACAAACACGATTTGAGACCCATTCTTCTTTGTCTGACTCTTTATGCTCCTGAGCTCGTCAAACACATCTGAACCCAGGTTCAGCTGGGTTTACCAGTTCTCAACGTTTCTCTACTAAGCAGTGTCAAATGTTGTCCTCACAACTGGGTATTCACATTTGACCCATGGTGACTTCCCTTAAGACTCTCCAAATTTGAACAAGGCTATTTCACAGCGTATGTTGGAATACACAGTCTTTTTAGGAGGAACATCTCCTAGAGTCATTTGACTTCTAATATATATACAATTTTATTTTATTTTTTTTATTTGACAGATAGAGTTAGAGAATGAGAGAGAGAGACATAGAGAAAGGTCTACCTTCTGTTAGTTCACCCCCCAATTTGCCGCTATGACCAGCACTGTGCCAATCCAAAGCCAGGAGTCAGGTGCTTCCTCCTGGTCTCCCACGTGGGTGCAGGTGCCCAAGCACTTGGCCATTCTACCCTGTCTTCCTGGGCCACAGCAGAGAGCTGGACTGGAAGAGGAGCAGCAGGGAATAGAACCTGGCACATATATGGGATGCCGGGAACACAGGTGGAGGATTAGCCAAGTGAGCCACTGCTTTGTCCCATATTTACTTTGTTTGTAACATTTAGTATTAACTCATAATACATTTGCACTTTTTGTGGGATACACATTATCTTAATAAAAAGTATTTGAATCCAGTCAGCTTGTAACCTCTGTAGTCGTCTAGATTTGTTGCATTTTGTATCAAACGTCCGCTTCTTTTCACTCTCTCTATAGGAAATGCAGAATATTCAGATCTATGGTTGTCCTACTGTGATGGGGAACACCAGGAACTACTAGCTGGACGTATCTGTTGAACTGAACCCTGTTGGAAAAAACTCAAGGCTATGAGAACCTAAGTAAATTCAGCAGAGTGACTGAGACCTTTGAAGACTCAATTCCAGAGCCTTCCTTCAATCCTCCTGCCTCAGTTTCCATAGTTCTTCCATGTTGGAGTCTCTCACCTCGGTTCTGAAGAGCAGAAGTTTCATCCTCTGCACAGGAGTTGGCCATGACCTTGTCTCCGACATCTGTCTGCTCCTGGTCTGGAATCTCTTCATCTGATGGTGACAAAGGCTTAGCCTTGGCCTGGAGTGCCACCAGGACAATGGCAGTGAGGAGGGTGAATGTCCTCATGTCTGGGAGTGAGCTGGAGGCAGGAAGAGCACGATTCTGAGTGTGCTATGCCTGAGAACGAGTCCTGATTATATAGTGCTAGGAGCAGGCTCTGTGACAAAGGCTGCAGTTAGAGACGGGGTGTCTTTGAACAGGAATTGAGAGCTGCCATGCCCACCAGTGCCTTTGATGGTGCTCTGTTCGCACCGCCTGTACTATGGCAGGCATCTGTGTGTTTTTTCTCCGTTTTTGCTTCATGCTGATAATCAAGATAAAGGACTGGATATTCCTCCTAATTCCCATCTGTTTGAATATTTACTGCAAGGTAATAAAGAGAAAACAAAGAGTCATTTCATTTGTTAATTTCTGGGAGCAAAGATTCTTATTTTCCAAACATGGGCCTGTTATCAATTTGAGGTTTAAACACTGAAGCCATACCTGGAGCCCAATGCAGAGGAGTGAAATTCTTTAGCATGTTCTAGGGTGTAGCCCTCCCCATGGAGGAGGAATGAGTTTTTGGGGTGTTAACTCCCTTTGGGCCAGTGTGAAGGGGAGAATTGCTGTCCTCATGCTGTTGTTGTCACCTGGTCAGGAGGCCTCTGGGGAGAGAGATGTTCAAATTGTTCAGAGGCACTTTCATTCCTGCAGGACATGTGTCTAAGCACAGCACTTGGAGGATATCCAGATACAGCAGTCTATGTTGAGAGATAGCAGAGGAATCAACACCATTACCTCTATCGTTTTTGAGACTGCAACTTTTACGTTTGGAAAATCTTAAAACCTGTAGAAGGACAAAAATTCAAATGCAGAGAGTCTGGTGAGATCCCATCCCTGTTCTCAGCTACGGTTCTGTCCAAATCTAACTACTGTCAACAAATATACACATTAGTCTGCACTAATATTTTCCTCTCATGCAATATCTTGATCACTTTGTATATCAAAACATGTTAGTTCTGTCATCAATATATATAAGTGTGCCAATATTCTGATATTCTCTGAGATAAACTGAAGGAAATCACAGTAAGAAACAAATGTCAAGCAGCAGGAGCGAGCAACTATATATCAACAATTACCTTGTATGTAAATGGAGTAAACTCTCTAGTTATAAATATGTCATGTACCTAAGTGAGTTAATGAAAAACTCAATTCTATGCTGCTTACAACATAGCTCCAATTCTAGGGACACATGGGCTTTGAAAGTAACAAATAGCATGAGATATTCCAAGCAGATGGAGTCCAAAAGAATGCAATAGCCTTATTCTACCAGATTAATAAATTAAAAGTGGTATAAAGAGATGGGAAGGCCATTATATAATGATGAAGGATGTAATTCACCAGAAGAAAATAACAACTTTAAATGTGCATCCACCCAATATGCCTTCACCTCGATACAGAAAGGAAATGATAAGAGACCAGAACAGTGAGATTCCAGTACGATAATGACAGAAAGGTGCTTTCTGTTTCTAGGAAAATCAAAGCTACCAAACATGAGAGGGTCATCCTATTCCCTTATCTTTTTCGCACCTACACACCCATGTTCTTAGACTAACATACATGAAATCTAGACGTTATTCCATCTAACAAAGAAGGTGTGTGCAGGGAATATTACTTTAAAAATGTGTTGTGAGATTCTGAAACTAAAGCACTGTGTCAGCATTGGGATATTTCACTGACACAGAGTTTGGGACTTTAGCATCTGACTGATTTTATTTTTGGGGGCAAAAATGACCATGGACATATAGATGGGAAACACTATTTTCAGAGAAATCAACAACAGAAGCTCTGTTTTGTAGAAAGTGAGACCTAGAGATGCCAAGCAGAATTGATCATGTTGTGTTAATCAGAAAAGAATCACAGGAAACGAGAACTAAGGAAACAGGACTAAAAGCAAATAGAGTAGATAGTTCTCTCCGTTTGAAACTTCTTTTTTCCTTAAAAAATCCGTATTGTTACCTGATACATAAAGATTGAACATTAATGGGTGGCAGAGCCAAGATGGCAGAGTAGTGTGGACGCACACTGATAGTTCGGGAAAAGATAGTTTAATAAGTGGAGTTACGGTAGTCTCAAAAAAAGGATCAATGAAAAATTGCAGAGGAAACTCTTTCGGATCTAGTGGCTGTGACCCGGAGGACCTACTGGGAGATCAAGGTTGCCCACTGGGTGCAAGCTGAGCCGAGGGAGCTGCGGAAGCCACCAGAGCCACTGGAGCCGCCGAGGCCAGGAGCCGCAGGGTCTGCACACCAGTGCTAGAAGGGGAGTGGATGTGACACAGACGACCAGCGGGAAGAGCAGGGACGCCCACGGCTCCGAGTCCACACATGGGCGCTGGAAGTGGGGGTGAGCTCTGTAACCCAAGACATTGGCGGGGAAATGGCAGACAGAGTCTAGAGGGAAGCAAGGAAAAAAAAATGTGGGGGATAGTGGTACAGATGAGTTTCCTTTTCCTCCGACCTTGCAAAGGCAAGCAAGAGACAAAGAGCAGGCCCCATTCTGGATATACATAACAAAAGGGTAGAGCTAATGACCTGAGCACTACAATTCAGTAGCCTAGGCAACCCAGTGGGAATCCACAAAAGAAACTGAGCCCACACAGATTCAGATCGGAAGGTAAATACCATCAATTTTACTCAGCCTTGCGGTATTACTTACCTCCTGAATAAAAAAATAAAAAAATTAAAAAATTAAAAAATAAATAAATAAATAAAAAGAGATTTACCATGCATAACCTGAGGGTGTCACCTTTGCACACACTTAACCTGGAGGAACCAAGCAGAGCTCTCTGGCCACACCCACCTCAAGCCTCCAAGGCTCCTCCAACAGCAGACAGTCCATGTAACACAGACACAGTATAAAAAAAAAAAAAAAAACCTCTTTTTTTTTTGTTTGTTCTACTTAATACTTTTGGTTGAATACTGTAATCAATACACAATTCTTCTTAAGTGCTGAAACTTAACTGAAAAGTGATCGCTGTTAAATATGAGAGTGGGAATAAGAGAGGGAAGAGATGTGCAATTCGGACATGCTCAGGCTGACTTACCTCAAACGGTAGAGTTAGAAACATACCAGGGGATTCCAATTCAATCCCATCAAGGTGGCATGTACCAATGCCATCTCACTAGTCCCAGTGATAAATTTCTGTTCACAATTGATCATAATGATAGGACTATGAGCCAAAGGGATCACATAAACAAGAATAGTGTCTGCAAACACTAGCTGATAGTATAAAAAAGGGAGAGAACGATCCAACATGGGAAGCGAGATACACAGCAGACCCATAGAATGGCAGATGTCCTAACAGCACTCTGGCCTAAGAATAAGCCCTTAAGGCACGCAGATCTGGCTGAAAAGCCCATGAGAGTATTTCAGGTATGGAAAGCCAAGACACTCTGGGGAAAAAAAAAAAAACACCTAAATGAAAGATCTCCACGAGTGAGATCCCAGTGGAAAGAACGGGTCATCAAAGAAGGAGGAACCTTTCTCTGAAGGGAGGAGAGAACTTCCACTTTGACCATGGCCTTGTCTAAATATTATCAGAGTTGGTGAACTCAGGGGGCTTCCATAGCCTTGGCAGCTCAGTGATTACTGATGCCATAAACAAGAGTGTCAATTTGTTAAGTCAACAACAGGAGTCACTGTGCACTTACTCCTCATGTAGGATCTCTGTCCTTAGTGTGCTGTACATTGAGATTTAATGCCATAAGTAATACTCAAACAGTATTTTTCACTTTATGTTTCTGTGTGGGAGCAAACTGTTGAAATCTTTACTTAATGTATGCTAAACTGATCTTTTGTATATAAAGAGAATCAAAAATGAATCTTGATATGAATGGAAGGGGAGAAGGAGTGGATAAGGGGAGGATTGCGGGTGGGAGGGACGTTATGGGGGGGAAGCCACTGTAATCCATAACCTGTACTTTGGAAATTTATATTAATTAAATAAAAGTTAAAAAAAAAAAAAACTCACAGTGAGGGAAGAATAATTAACAATGCCAAGCAACAAACACAAAATCAGGGAACAAGATTAACGAAGACACTCGACACCTTCAAATGAACAAAACACCCCAAGCCAAGATTATGAAGATGATGAGATAGAAGAAATGCAAGATATGGATTTCAAAAAATTTATTATAAGAACATTTAGAAGTTTTCAAAAGCAAATCCTTGAACTACAGAAATCCTTATTGGACAGGATTGAAAATCTCTCGTGAAAATGAAATTTTAAGGAAGAATCAAAATGAATTGCAGAAAGTAGTAGAACAGGAAAGGGTGATAGTGAATAGAAATCTAAATGAAATGAAGAGCTCAATAGATCAAATGACAAGCACATGAGAGAGCCTTAAAACAGAGTCAGTGAAACAGAAGAGAGAATATCGGACTTAGAAGACAGAGCACAGGAAAACATACAGTCAAACCAAAGAAAAGAAGAGGAAATTAGAAATCTAAAAAATATTGTTGGGAATCTACAGGATACTATTAAAAAAAAACCAACATTCAGGTTCTAGGAGTTCCTGAAGGCATGGAGAGGGAGAAAGGATTAGAAGGCCTTTTTAGTGAGACACTAGCAGAGAACTTTCCGGGTTTGGAGAAGGACACAGACATCCTAGTACAGGAAGCTCATAGAACCCCTAGTAAACATGACCAAAAGAGATCCTCACCACGACACGTTGTAATTAAACTAACCACAGTGAAACATAAAGAAAAGATCCTAAAATGTGCAAGAGAGAAACATCAGATTACTCTCAGAGGATCTCCAAGTAGACTCACAGCAGACTTCTCATCAGAAACACTACAGGCTAGGAGGGAATGGCGAGACATAGCACAGGTGCTAAGAGAGAAAAATTGCCAGCCCAGAATACTATATCCTGCTAAGCTTTCATTTGGGAATGAAGGTGAAATAAAGACCTTTCATAGCAAACAGAAATTGAAAGACTTTGTGGCCACTCGTCCGGCCCACCCTGCAAAAGATACTTAAAGATGTGCTACACTCAGAAACACAGAAACACGGCCATCAATATGAAAGAAGGGAAAGGAAGAACACCTACCAGTAAAAAGCATGGGAAGCTCAAAGCATATACTAGAAAATATCTCTGGGAAAATGGCAGGGCAAAGTCACTATGTGTTAATATCACATTAAACGTTAATGGACTTAACTCTTCAGTTAAAAGGTATAGACTGGCTGAATAGATTAAGGAACAAAACCCATCTATTTACTGCCTACAAGAAACACATCTCTCTAACAAAGAGGCATGCAGACTGAAATGAAAGGTTGGGAAAAGATATTCCATGCCAACAGAAACCAAAAAAAAGCAGGTGTAGCCATATTAATATCAGACAAAATAAACTTTAATACAAAAACTGTTAAGAGAGACAAAGAGGGACACTATATAATGATTAAGGGTTCAATTCAACAGGAAGATGTAACTATTATAAATGTATATGCACCTAATTACAGGGCACCGGTCTATTTTAAAGATATGTTAAGGGACTTAAAGGGAGATTTAGACTCCAATACAATAGTACTGGGGGACTTCAATACTCCACTCTCAGAAATAGACAGATCATCCGGACAGAAGATCAACAAGGAAACAGCAGATATAATTGACACTATTGCCCAAATGGATCTAAGAGATATCTACACAACTTTCAATCCTACATCTACAGACTTTACATTCTTCTCAGCAGTGCATGGAACCTTCTCTAGGATTGATCACATACTAGGTCATAAAGCAAGTCTCAGCAAATTTAAAAAAATTAGAATCATACCATGCAGCTTCTCAGGCCACAGCGGAATGAAGCTGGAAATTAGCACTCAGGAAACCCCAGAAAGTATGCAAACACATGGAGACTGAACAAAATGCTCCTGAATGAACACTGGGTCATTCAAGAAATCAAAAGAGAAATCAAAAACTTTCTGGAAGTAAATGAGGATAACAACACAACATATCAAAACTTATGGGATATGTCAAAAGCAGTATTGAGAGGCAAGTTTATAGCAATAGGTGCCTATATTAAGAAATTGGAAAGGTACCAAATAAATGAACTTTCAGCGCATCTCAAGGACCTAGAAAAACTGCAGCAAACTAGACAACTTGGAGGTAGTTTTTCCTTTGGAAAGTGTTTGGTTGCCCACAGTGCTAATTGCAGTTCAGTGTGACTCAAAAACAAAGCAAATAAAAAAGAGATGTTGACACAGAAATTAGTTGCAAGGACTTTAAATGGGATAGAGAAAAAAAAGTTAATGCAAGGTTCTGGAGTAAAGGTGGTTCTATTCAATGGGTGAAGGAAATGACAAGTTCATTCTTCATTTCTGTGTCTTCTTCTGGAACAGATATGGATGAGTGTAGGAACCTCGTGGCAGATACCACATACTTCTTCTCGAGGATCACAGCGTCTTATAAACTGAAGATCACTTTTGATGGTCCTGACTGTCGCGGGAATCTGGGCTGTTACGGGCGTCTCGGCAGTCTCATTGGTCCCAGGGGTCAGAGGTCTGGGTGGTAACAGGTTTCTCAGTTTTAACGGGGGTCTTGGCAGAATCAACAGTATCAGCAGACGAACAAGGATACAGAGAGAGGGTCTGGCAACGAACACAGGGTTCAAAGAAAAGCAGGGACTGTTCCAGCTGAGCTGAGAGGGTCTCATATGGACTACATCACAGCCAGCAGCAGGAAGAGCACCCAGCCCCTGGAAGTAACAGACACAGGAAGTGTGGTCACAAACACGATTTGAGACCCTTTCTCCTTTGTCCGAGTCTTTGTGCTCCTGACCTTGTCAAACACATCTGAACACAGCTTTAGCTGGGTCTCCAGGTTCTCAACGTTTCTCTACTAAGCAGTGTCAAATGCTGTCCTCATAACTGGATTACACATTTGACCCAGGGTGACTTCCCTTAAGACTCTCCAAATTTGGACAAGGCTATTCCAAAGACATATGTTGGAATACACAGTCTTTTGTGAGGAACATCTCTTTGAGGCTTTTGACTTCCAATGTTTATTCTATTTCATTTTATTTGTTTGTAACATTTAGTATTAACTCTTAATACATTTGTACCTCTTGGGGTATACACAATACCTTAACAAAGCACAGAGTGTACTTGGATCCAATCAGCTAGTAACCTCTGTAGTCCACACTTGAACCATTTTGTATTGAACGTTCCCTGCTTTGCAGTCTCTCTATAGGAAATGCCAGAGTATTCAGATCTGTGGTTGCCCTGCTGTGGTGGGGAACACTAGGAACTACTAGCTGGACATACCTGTTGAACTGAACCCTGTTGGAAAAAACTCAAGGCTATGAGAACCTAAGTAAATTCAGCAGAGTCACTAAGACCTTTGAAGACTCAACCCCAGAGCCTTCCTCCAACCTTTCCTCTTCAGTTTGGGTAGTTCCTCCACATTGGATTCTATCACCTGGATCCTGAAGAGCAGAGGTTTCATCCTCAGCAAAGGAGATGGCCATGACCTGGCCACCCACATCTGTCTGCTCCTGGTCTGGAATCTCTTCATCTGATGGTGGCACAGGCTCAGCCTTGGCCTGGAGTGCCACCAGGACAATGGCAGTGAGGAGGCCGAACATCCTCATGTCTGGGAGTGAGCTGGAGGCAGGAAGAGCAGGGTTCTGAGTGTTCTATGAGTGAAGACAAGACAGAGCAGGCTCTGTGACAAAGGCTGCAGTTAGAGACGGGCTGTATTTGATCCGGAGGTGAGGGCTGCCATGCCTTCAAAGTGCCTCTGCTGGTGCTCTGTTCTCACCGTCTGCATTATGGCAGGCATCTGTGTGTTTTCCCTCCATCTATGCTTCATGCTGATAATCGAGATAAAGGACTGGATATTTCCCTCCAATTCCCATCTGCTTGAATATTTACTTCAGAATAATAAAAAGAAAACAAAGAGTCATTTCATTTGTTAATTTCTGGGAGCAAAATTTGTTATTTTCCAAACATGGAGCCTGGTATCCATTTTTGTTTTAGACACTGAAGCCATACCTGGAGCCCAATGCAGAGGAGTGAAATTCTTTAACATGTTCTAGGGTGTAGCCAGCCCTCCCCTTGGAGGAGGAGTGAGTTTGTGGGGTGTTTTGTCATTTGTGCAAGAGTGAGGGGAATAATGCTGTCCTCATTTTGTCATTGTCACTAGCTCAGGAGGCTTCTAGGGAGAGAGATGTTCAAATTGTTCAGAGGCACTTTCATACCTGAGATACGTATGTCTGAGCACATCACATGGAGCATGATCCAGATACATCTTCTGCTTTGAGAGATAGCAGAATAATCAACACCATTGTCCCTAGCATTTTCGGAGGCCTAAAACTTTTATGTTTGGAAAATTTTATATCCGTAGAAGGACAAAATCAAATGTCAAAAGTCTGATGAAGCCGGCGCTGCGGGTAAATAAGATAATTGTCCGCCTTGCAGTGCCGGCACACCAGGTTCATGTCCTGGTCGGTGCGCCAGATTCTGTCCCGGTTGCCCCTCTTCCAGGCCAGTTCTCTGCTGTGCCCCAGGAGTGCAGTGGAGGATGGCCCAAGTTCTTGGGCCCTGCACACACATGGGAAACCGGGAGAAGCGCCTGGCTCCTGGCTTCGGATCAGCGAGGTGTGCTTGCCGTGGCGGACATTGGAGCGTGAAGCAATGGCAAAAGGAAGACATTTCTCTCCGTCTCTCTCTCTCACTGTCCACTCTGCCTGTCAAACATAAAAATAAAATAAAATAAAAAAGTTTGATGAGATCCCTTCCCTGAACTCAGCTACGGTTCTGTCCAAATCTAACTACTGTCAACAAATGTACACATTAGTGTGCACTAATACTTTCCCATAATCGATATCTGACCACTTTGTATATCAAAATTTTGAGTTTTTCATCAATATACTCACGTGTGCCAACATTCCCAAACTCTCTGAGATGAAAGTGAAGGAAATGGCACTAGAAAAGAAATATCAGACAACATGAGTGAGCTACTGTGTATCCACAGTTACCTTGAATGTAAATGGAGTAAACTCTCTAGTTATAAATATGCCAAGTGACTAAGTGAATTGATGAAAGCACTCATTCTATGCTGCTTACAACATAACTCCACATCTAGGGGCACATGGGCACTGAAAGTAACACATACCATGAGATATTTCACACAGATGGAGTCCAAGGAAGGCAATAATCAGATTTCTACCAGATAAATAAATTTCAAATTAAGTTGGTATAAAGAGGTGGGAAGTGCATTATATAATGATGAAGGATTTAATTCCCCAGGAGGAAATAACAATGTTAAATGTGCATCCACCCAATATGCCTTCACCTCGATACAGAAAGGAAATGATAAGAAACCAGGACAGTGAGATTCCAGTACAATAATGACAGAAAGGTGCTTTCTGTTGAAAGCTTCTAAATGTGAGAGGGTCATCCTATTGCCTTATCCTGCTTGTACCTTCACACCCATGTTTTTAGACTAATGTATATGATACCTAGAGGCTATTCCATCTAAGAAAGAAGATGTGTGCTGGGAATATTACTTTAAAAATGTGTTGTAAGATTCTCAAACTAACATGCTGTTTCAGCACTGGGATATTTCAATGACACAGAGCTGTTGGGCTTTTGCATCTGACTAATTTTTTTTTTTTTTGCGTGATTTTGAGCATGGACATATAGATGTGAAACACTATTAACAGAGAAATCCACAACAGAAGCTATGTTTTGTAGAAAGTGGGACATAGAGATGCCAAGCAGAGTTGATCATGTTGTGTTAATCAGAAAAGAACTTCAGGAAGTGAGAATTCAAACAAAACAGAACTAGAAGTAAATAGATTAGTTATTCTCTCCATTTGAAATTTTTCTTTTAAAAAAATCTTGATTGTTTATGGTATATAAAACTTGAACATTTATGAAGTACCGTGTGATGTTTCATGCATGAATACATAGTGTGATGTTCAATTGAATCCAACATATCTGCCCTCTCCAACATTTATCACTTCTTTATGGTGGAAACATTCAGTGTTAACCTTGAAAATCTGAGTTCAATCCTTTTAAGCAAGATCAAACTTCGTTCTAAGTCTGTACCCTGATGTCTAGCACCTCTCCACCATCTTTATAAAAATTTATGCTTCCTTGGGACCAGCACTGTGGTATAGCAGGGAGGCCTCTTCCCACAGTACTGGAAATCACTAAGGGCGGTGGTTCATGTCCCAGCTGCTCCACTTGCGCCTCTGCACAGACAGGGGAGGCCCGAGGAAGCTCCTGGCTCCTGGCTTCAGACCAGCGCTTCTCCTGCCTGTCTCAGTGAGTCAGCGGATGGACTTGGCATCTCTCTCTTTTTCTGCCTCTGCCTCTCTGTAAAACCGTCTTTCAAAAACAGTAATAAATCTTTAAAAAAGAAGAAAACTAGCAGGTGTTCAACATGCTTGTTGTGTTTCCAAAATCCACTGCACATGATCACTTTTGTGTTATGGTACCTTAGTTTTTAACTGAAGGAACCATCTGGAACAATATCAATGTTAACTACAACTCATTTAAAATAAAAGCACAAAACTTTTCAGCAGTGTTCCAACCAAATGTGTTAAAGCTGTCACGCTGAGACTCCATTCTCCTCCAGAAAGGGAGTGTTCCAATTTCTGGGTCTTGATCATTTTTCTTGGTGCTGGTGTTCAAACTGTTGTCTGGGTGTATTGGATTATTTGAATACAAAATGGAGAAGGGTAACACGAATTGAAGCACAGTATTCCTTCTTTCAAATGTCATCTCTTTTTTTTTTTTTTTGACGGGCAGAGTGGACAGTGTGAGAGAGAGACAGAGAGAAAGGTCTTCCTTTTGCCGTTGCTTCACATCCAATGGCCGCCGCAGCCAGCGCGCTACGGCCAGCGCACCACGCTGATTCGATGGCAGGAGCCAGGTGCTTCTCCTGGTCTCCCATGGGGTGCAGGGCCCAAGCACTTGGGCCATCCTCCACTGCACTCCTGGGGCACAGCAGAGAGCTGCCCTGGAAGAGGGGCAACCGGGACAGAATCCATTTCCCCAACTGGGACTAGAACCCGGTGTGCTGCGGCACTGCAAGGTGGAGGATTAGCCTAGTGAGCCGCGGCACAGGCCCAAATGTCATCTCTTAAAACGGCTATCTTGCACAAGCATCCAGTGATTGTGCATTAAAGTGGCTGTGGCTTAAACTTACATATTATTTTTCGGAACAGGTGTTGTGAGATTACCAGATGGAAACACTTATCCAGAGCATATGAGGAGTCTAGGGTCACAAAGAGAGCCCTCCGGCACCTTGTGCCTTGACTAAGTACTGTTCAAGGAACGTATTTGTCTAGTTTCCATAGGTCTGTGGGCATGTGGTGCTGGAAAGGGTTCAGAATGCAGACCCCCACACACAAAAACGAAGAAGTCATACGGGCCCATGGGAGACAGTGCACCTCAGCAACATGAGTGAATGGTAGGGAAAAGGCAGACAGCCTAGGGAGAGTGCAGGCTTTGTGATTCATGTGTTTGGGTGGGCACGATCTGGGGACAGAGTAGGGAGGGAGAAATTGCATCCTCAGTGCAGACTCCATGTGTGCTGTGCACAAGGCCAGCATGGGTGCTGTCATATAGCGAGATCAGGTAGACCTTCACCTCGCTCACTGATGCACATGGTGACTTTCAGTATGAGAACATCTGCACCAAAATTACCATGGACTCCCCACTGCTGGAGACCTGCTTTCTCCCTCACAGTTTCTAGTGGTGCCCCCTCAGCAACACTTCACAGCAGTGTTAGGGTCACCACAGCTTATGGACACTCAGGAGACCGATGTGGGGGATTGACTCTCAAGTGTGTATTGGGCCTGGGGAGGTGCTACTGAAAATGAGTCCATCTCAGGGTGGGCTCCTGTGCTTGTTGCTCTCCTCCATGGTGTTTATGAACTGCCCCTTCCCACCTGAATTCAAGGTAGATCAGTGCAGCTGTTGTGACCCCAGGTCTCATGTCAATGCCCCGTGCTATGAGTGTAGGGATGGTCATCCTTCCAAAGATGTAATCATGGGGTGACCATAAACTTGAAGCAGACACAAATGCTTTGTCTTAACACATGTGAACTCTTCTTCAGAGTGAATCTCCACTCAATGTTGGTACCTGAGCAGACAATCCAGGGGGACACATAGAGCAAAATCAGGACTTGAAGTTCCCTAGCAGCTTTTATTTTCTGAAGTATGTGTTCATGCTTGATATTCCTAGAATTGGAGGTAGCTTTCCCTTTGGAAAGTGTGTGATTTCCCCACAGTGCTAATTGCAGTTCAGTGTGACCCAAAAGCATAGCAAATAGGAAAGAGATGTTGACACAGAGATTGGTTGCCAGGACTTTATATGAGATATAGAAAAAAAAAAAACTTAATGGCACGATTCTGGAGTAAAGATGGTTCTCTCCAATGTGTGGAGGCAATGATGAGTTCATTCTTCATTTTTGACTTTTTCCCGGCAACAGATATACTTGGAGTTAAATAGGCCGCAGCTACCATCTATCACCTCCCAAGGATCACAGTATTTTTTGCACGAACAGGGCATTTTCTGGCTTCTCAGCGGCGAAACTAGGGTAGAGAGAGGGGTCCTTCTATGAATACAAGGATCAAGAAAAGCCAGGACCATTCCACACTTAGATGAGAGGGTCTCATATGGACTACATCACAGCCAGCAGCAGGAAGAGCACCCAGCCACTGGAAGGAACAGACACAGCAAGTGTGGTCACAAACACGATTTGAGACCCTTTCTCCTTTGTCCGAGTCTTTGTGCTCCTGACCTTGTCAAACACATCTGAACACAGCTTTAGCTGGGTCTCCAGGTTCTCAACGTTTCTCTACTAAGCAGTGTCAAATGCTGTCCTCATAACTGGATTACACATTTGACCCAGGGTGACTTCCCTTAAGACTCTCCAAATTTGGACAAGGCTATTCCAAAGACATATGTTGGAATACACAGCCTTTTGTGAGGAACATCTCTTTGAGGCTTTTGACTTTCAATGTTTATTCTATTTCATTCTATTTGTTTGTAACATTTAGTATTAACTCTTAATGCATTTGTACCTCTTGGGGTATACACAATACCTTAACAAAGCACAGAGTGTACTTGGATCCAATCAGCTAGTAACCTCTGTAGTCCACACTTGAACCATTTTGTTGAATGTTCCCTGCTTTGCAGTCTCTCTGTAGGAAATGCCAGAGTATTCAGATCTATGGTTGCCCTGCTGTGGTGGGGAACACTAGGAACTACTAGCTGGACATACCTGTTGAACTGAACCCTGTTGGAAAAAACTCAAGGCTATGAGAACCTAAGTAAATTCAGCAGAGTCACTAAGACCTTTGAAGACTCAACCCCAGAGCCTTCCTCCAACCTTTCCTCTTCAGTTTCGGTAGTTCCTCCATGTTGGATTCTCTCACCTGGATCCTGAAGAGCAGAGGTTTCATCCTCAGCAAAGGAGATGGCCATGACCTGGCCACCCACATCTGTCCCCTCCTGGTCTGGAATCTCTTCATCTGATGGTGGCACAGGCTCAACCTTGGCCTGGAGTGCCACCAGGACAATGGCAGTGAGGAGGGCGAACGTCCTCATGTCTGGGAGTGAGCTGGAGGCAGGAAGAGCAGGGTTCTGAGTGTGCTGTAAGTGAGGACGAGACTTGATTATATAGTGCTAGGAGCAGGCTCTGTGACAAAGGCTGCAGTTAGAGACGGGCTGTATTTGATCCGGGCGGGGGGGGGGAGCTGCCATGCCTTCAAAGTGCCTCTGCTGGTGCTCTGTTCTCACCGTCTGCATTATGGCAGGCATCTGTGTGTTTTCCCTCCATCTATGCTTCATGCTGATAATCGAGATAAAGGACTGGATATTTCCCTCCAATTCCCATCTGCTTGAATATTTACTTCAGAATAATAAAAAGAAAACGAAGAGTCATTTCATTTGTTAATTTCTGGGAGCAAAGTTTGTTATTTTCCAAACATGGAGCCTGGTATCCATTTTTGTTTTAGACACTGAAGCCATACCTGGAGCCCAATGCAGAGGAGTGAAATTCTTTAACATGTTCTAGGGTGTAGCCCTCCCCTTGGAGGAGGAGTGAGTTTGTGGGGTGTTATGTCCATTTGTGCCAGTGTGAGGGGAATAATGCTGTCCTCATTTTGTCATTGTCACTAGCTCAGGAGGCTTCTAGGGAGAGAGATGTTCAAATTGTTCAGAGGCACTTTCATTCCTGAGATACGTATGTCTGAGCACATCACATGGAGCATGATCCAGATACATCTTCTGCTTTGAGAGATAGCAGAATAATGAACACCATTATCCCTAACTTTTTCGGAGGCCTAAAACTTTTATGTTTGGAAAATTTTATATCCGTAGAAGGACAAAGTCAAATGTCAAAAGTCTGATGAAGGCCAGTGCCGCGGCTCAATATGCGAATTGTCTGCCTTGCAGTGCCGGCACACCAGGTTCATGTCCCGGTCGTGGCGCCAGATTCTGTCCCGGTTGCCCCTCTTCCAGGCCAGCCCTCTGCTGTGCCCCAGGAGTGCAGTGGAGGATGGCCCAAGTTCTTGGGTCCTGCACACGCATGGGAAACCTGGAGAAGTGCCTGGCTCCTGGCTTCAGATCAGCTAGGTGCGCTGGCCATGGGGGCCATTTGAAGGTGAACCAATGGCAAAAGGAAGACCTTTCTCTCTGTCTCTCTCTCTCACTGTCCACTCTGCCTGTCAAAAATAAAAATAAAATTAAAAAAAATTAAAAAAAAAATGTTTGATGAGATCCCTTCCCTGAACTCAGCTACGGTTCTGTCCAAATCTAACTACTGTCAACAAATGTACACATTAGTGTGCACTAATACTTTCCCATAATGTGATATCTGACCTCTTTGTATATCAAAGCATATTGAGTTTTTCATCAATATACTCAAGTGTGCCAACATTCCCAAACTCTCTGAGATGAAAGTGAAGGAAATGGCACTAGAAAAGAAATACCAGACAACATGAGTGAGCCACTGTGTATCAACAGTTAACTTGAATGTAAATGGAGTAAAATCTCTAGTTATAAATATGTCAAGTGACTAAGTGAATTGATGAAAGCATCATTCTATGCTGCTTACAACATAACTCCACATCTAGGGGCACATGGGCACTGAAAGTGACAAATACCATGAGATATTCCACACAGGTTGATTCCAAAGGAAAGCAATAATCGGATTTCCACCAGATAAATAAATTTCAAATTAAGTTGGTATAAAGAGGTGGGAAGGTCATTATATAATGATGAAGGATTTAATTCAACAGAAGAAAATAACAATGTTAAATGTGCATCCACCCAATACGCCTTCACCTCGATACAGAAAGGAAATGATAAGAGACCAGAACAGTGAGATTCCAGTACGTTAATGACAGAAAGGTGCTTTCTGTTTCTAGGAAAATCAAAGCTACCAAACATGAGAGGGTCATCCTATTCCCTTATCTTTTTCGCACCTACACACCCATGTTCTTACACTAATGTATATGATACCTAGAGGCTATTCCATCTAACAAAGAAGGTGTGTCATAGGAATATTACTGTAAAACTGTGTTGTGAGATTCTGAAACTAATGCTCTGTGTCAGCATTGGGATATTTCACTGACACAGAGCTGTTGGGCTTTAGCATCTGACTAATTTTTTTTGGCGTGATTTTGAGCATGGACATATAGATGTGAAACCCTATTAACAGAGAAATCCACAACAGAAGCTATGTTTTGTAGAAAGTGGGACATAGAGATGCCAAGCAGAGTTGATCATGTTGTGTTAATCAGAAAAGAATCACAGGAAATGAGAACTAAGGAAACAGGACTAAAAGCAAGCAGAGTAGATAGTTCTCTCCATTTGAAACTTCTTTTTTCCTTAAAAAATCCGTATTGTTACCTGATACATAAAGATTGAACATTAATGAAGCACCGTGTGATGTTTGCATGCACGAATACATTGTGTAATGTTCAATTGAATACAACATATCTGCCTTCTCCAACGTTTATCAGTTCTTATGGTGGAAACATTCAGTGTTAACCTGAAAATCTGAGTTCAATTCTTATAAGCAAGATAAAACTTTTTCTAAGTCTGAACACTGATGTCCAGCACCTTCCCTCCATCATTCTACAATCTGCTTCCTTGGGGCCAACACTGCGGCATAGCAGGTAAAGACTGCAGTGCTGGCACCCGATATGGTTGCGGGTTTGAGTCCCAGTGGCTCCACTTCTGAGCCAGCTTTCTGGAGTAGCCTGGGAAGGCAGTTGAGGATGGTCCAAGTCCTTGGGCCCCTACACAGACGCAGGAGGCCAGATAAAGCTCCTGGCTCTTAGCTTCAGGTCAGCATGGCTCGGGCCATTCTGGGAGTGAGCCAGTGGATGAAGAACCTCTCTATCTGCTTCTAACGCTGCCTCTCTGTAAATCTGCCAATCAAATAAATGAATAAATCTTAAAAAAAAAAAAGAAAAAAAAACAAGAAACCTAGCAGTTGCTCAATATTCTTGCTATGTTTCCACAATTCAGTGTACATGATCAGTTTTGTGTTACTGTACATCACTTTTTAACTGAAGGGACCATCTGGAATAATATCAATGTAAATGCAATTCAAACAATTAAAATAAAAGCACAAAACCTTTCAGCATTTTTCCAACCAAATGTGTTAAAACTGTCATGCTAAGACTCCATTTTCCTCTGGAAGGGAGTGTTCCAAATTCTGGATCGTGATAATTTTTTTTAACTTTCATTTAATGAATATAAATTTCCAAAGTACGGCTTATGGATTACAATGGCTTCCCCCACATACCGTCCCTCCCACCCGCAACCCTCCCCTTTCCCACTCTCTATCCCCTTCCATTCACATCAAGATTCATTTTTGATTCTCTTAATATACAGAAGATCAGTTTAGTATACATTAAGTAAAGATTTCAGCAGTTTGCTCCCACACAGAAACATAAAGTGAAAAATAATAGATGATTTTTTAAATGATGATGAAATCAGATCAGACCTATTGTCATGTTTAATCCCAGTGAGAGTCAAGTTGGGAATTGATAATTTCTTTTTTTTTTTTTTTACAGAAGATCAGTTTAGTATACATTAAGTAAAGATTTCAACAGTTTGCACCCCCATAGAAACACAAAGTGAAATATACTGTTTGAGTACTCGTTGGCTTTCCATGCCTGAAATACTCTCATGGGCTTTTCAGCCAGATTGGAATGATTTTAGGGCTGATTCTGAGGCCAGAGTGCTGTTTAGGACATCCGCCATTCTATGGGTCTGCTGAGTATCTCGCTTCCCATGTTGGATCACTCTCCCCTTTATTTATTCTATCGGTTAGAGTTAGCAGGTACTAGACTTGTTTATGTGCTCCCTTTGACTCTTAGTCCTTTCATTATGATCAATTGTGAACTGAGATTGATCACTCGGACTAGTGAGATGGCATTGGTACAAGCCACCTTGATGGGATTGAATTGGAGTCCCCCGGTATGTTTCTAACTCTACCATTTGGGGCAAGTCAGCTTGAGCATGTCCCAAATTATACATCTCTTCCCTCTCTTTTTCCCACTCTTATGTTTAACAGGGATCACATTTCAGTTAAATTTCAACACTTATGAATAACTGTGTATTAATTACAGAATTAAACCAGTCATATTAAGAGGGATAATGTATTAAGTTGTTCATTAACAGTCAGGGCTATGCTGATCAAGTCACCGTTTCTCATAGTGTCCATTTCATTTCAACAGGTTTCCTTTTTGGTGTTCAGTCAGTTGTCACAGATCAGGGAGAACATATGGTATTTGTCCCTTTGGGACTGGCTTACTTCACTCAGCATGATGTGTTCCAGATTCCTCCATTTTGTTGCAAATGACTGGATTTTGTTGTTTCTTACTGTGGTATAGTATTCTAAAGAGTACATATCCCATAATTTCTTTATCCAGTCTACCGTTGATGGGCATTTAGGTTGGTTCCAGGTCTTGGCTATTGTGAATTGTGCTGTAATAAACATTAGGGTGCAGACCACTTTTTTGTTTGCCAATTTAAATTCCTTTGGGTAAATTCCAAGGAGTGGGATGGCGGGGTCGAACGGTAGGGTTATCTTCAGGTCTCTGAGGAATCTCCAGACTGACTTCCATAGTGGCTTGACCAGTTTGCATTCCCACCAACAGTGGGTTAGTGTGCCTTTTTCCCCACATCCTCGCCAGCATCTGTTGTTGGTAGATTTCTGCATGTGAGTCATTCTAACCGGGGTGAGGTGAAACCTCATTGTGGTTTTGATTTGCATTTCCCTGATTGCTAGTGATCTTGAACATTTTTTCATGTGCCTGTTGGCCATTTGGATTTCCTCTTTTGAAAAATGTCTATTGAGGTCCTTGGCCCATCTCTTAAGTGGGGTGTTTGTTTTGTTTTTGTGGAATTTCTTGATCTCTTTGTAGATTCTGGTTATTAACCCTTTATCTGTTGCATAGTTTGCAAATACTTTTTCCCATTCTGTCGGTTGTCTCTTCACTCTCCTGACTGTTTCTTTTGCAGTACAGAAACTTCTCAATTTGATGCAATCCCAATAGTTCATTTTGGCTTTGACTGCCTGTGCCTCCCGGGTCTTTTCCAGAAACTCTTTGCTTGTGCCAATATCTTGCAGGGTTTCTCCAATGTTCTCTAATAATTTGATGGTGTCAGGTCGTAGATTTAGGTCTTTAATCCATGTTGAGTGGATTTTTGTGTAAGGTGTTAGGTAGGGGTCTTGCTTCATGCTTCTGCACGTGGAAATCCAGTTTTCCCAGCACCATTTATTGAATAGACTGTCCTTGCTCCAGGAATTGGTTTTAGATCCTTGATCAAATATAAGTTGGCTATAGATGTTTGGGTTGATTTCTGGTGTTTCAATTCTGTTCCATTGGTCTATCCATCTGTTTCTGTACCAGTACCATGCTGTTTTGATTACAACTGCCCTGTAGTATGTCCAGAAATCTGGTATTGAGATGCCTCTGGCTTTGTTTTTGTTGTACAAGATTGCTTTAGCTATTCAAGGTCTCTTGTGCCTCCATATGAATTTCAGCATCATTTTTTCTAGATCTGAGAAGAATGTCTTTGGTATGTTGATTGGGATTGCATTGAATCTATAAATTGCTTTTGGGAGAATGGACATTTTGATGATGTTGATTCTTCCAATCCATGAGCATGGAAGATTTTTCCATTTTTTGGTATCCTCTTCTATTTCTTTCTTTAAGATTTTGTAATTTTCATCGTAGAGATCTTTAACGTCCTTGGTTAAGTTTATTCCAAGGTATTTGATTGTTTTGTAGCTATTGTGAATGGGATTGATCTTGGCAGTTCTTTCTCAGTCATGGCATTGCTTGTGTATACAAAGGCTGTTGATTTTTGTGCATTGATTTTATATCCTGCCACTTTGCCAAACTCCTCTATGAGTTCCAATAGTCTCTTAGTAGAGTTTTTTGGATCCTCTAAGAACAGAATCATATTGTCTGCAAAGAAGGATAGTTTGACTTCTTCCTTCTCGATTTGTATTCCTTTGATTTCTTTTTCTTGTCTGATGGCTCTGGCTAAAACTTCCAGAACTATGTTAAATAGCAGTGGTGAGAGTGGGCATCCCTGCCTGGTGCCAGATTTCAGTGGAAATGCTTCCAACTTTTCCCCATTCAGTAAGATGCTGGTCGTGGGTTTTTTATAAATTGCTTTGATTATATTGAGGAATGTTCCTTCTATACCCAATTTGCTTAGAGTTTTCATCATGAAAGGGTGTTGAATTTTATCAAATGCTTTCTCTGCATCAATTGAGATAATCATATGGTTTTTCTTTTGCAGTCTGTTAATGTGGTGAATCACATTGATTAATTTGCGAATGTTGAACCATCCCTGCATACCAGGGATGAATCCCACTTGGTCTGGGTGGATGATTTTCCTGATTTGTTGTTGTACTCTATTGGCCAGAATTTTATTGAGGATTTTTGTGTCTATATTCATCATTGTGTAAGGTGTTAGGTAGGGGTCTTGCTTCATGCTTCTGCACGTGGAAATCCAGTTTTAGATATTGGTCTGTAATTTTCTTTCAGTGCTGCATCTTTCTCTGGCTTAGGGATTAAGGTGATGTTGGCTTCATAGAAAGAATTTGGGAGGATTCCCTCTTTTTCGATTGTTCTGAATAGTTTGAGAAGAATTGGAATCAGTTCTTCTTTAAATGTCTGGTAGAATTCAGCAGTGAATCCATCTGGTCCTGGGCTTTTCTTTGTTGGGAGGGCCTTAATTACTGTTTCAATTTCTGTTTCAGTTATGGGTCTATTTAGGTTATGGGTCTATTTAGGTCTATGTCTTCATGGTTCAATTTTGGTAGATTGCATGTGTCCAGGAATCTATCCATTTCTGATAGGTTTTCCTGTTTGCTGGCATACAGATCCTTGTAGTAATTTCTGATGACTCTTTTTATTTCTGTTGTGTCTGTTGTTACGTTTCCTTTTTCATCTCTGATTTTATTGATTTCGATCTTTTCTCTTCTTTTTTTAGTTAGTTGGGCCAATGGGGTGTCAATTTTGTTTACTTTTTCAAAAAACCAGCTTCTCGCTTGGCTGATTTTTTGTAGTGTTTTTTTGAATTCAATCCTGTTAATTTCTTCTCTGGTTTTAATTATTTCTCTTCTCCTACTAGATTTGGGTTTGGTTTGCTGCAGTTTTTCTAGGTCCTTGAGATGCGCTGAAAGCTCATTTATTTGGTACCTTTCCAATTTCTTGATATAGGCACCTATTGCTATAAATTTGCCTCTCAATACTGCTTTTGCTGTATCCCATAAGTTTTGATATGTTGTGTTGTTGTCTTCATTTACTTCCAGAAAGTTTTTCATTTCTCTTTTGATTTCTTGAATGACCCAGTGTTCATTCAGGAGCATGTTGTTCATTCTCCATGTGTTTGCATACTTTCTGGGGTTTCCTGAGTTGCTAATTTCCAGCTTCATTCCGCTGTGGTCTGAGAAGCTGCATGGTATGATTCTAATTATTTTAAATTTGCTGAGACTTGCTTTATGGCCTAGTATGTGATCAATCCTAGACAAGGTTCCATGCACTGCTGAGAAGAATGTAAAGTCTGTAGATGTAGGGTTGAAAGTTGTGTAGATATCTGTTAGATCCATTTGGGCAATAGTGTCAATTAAATCTGCTGTTTCCTTGTTGATCTTCTGTCCGGATGATCTGTCTATTTCTGAGAGTGGAGTATTGAAGTCCCCCAGTACTATTGTATTGGAATCTAAATCTCCCTTTAAGTCCCTTAACATATCTTTTAAATAGACCGGTGCCCTGTAATTAGGTGCATATACATTTATAATAGTTACATCTTCCTTTTGAATTGAACCCTTAATCATTATATAATGCCCCTCTTTGTCTCTCTTAACAGTTTTTGTATTAAAGTTTATTTTATCTGATATTAATATGGCTACACCTGCTTTTTTTTGGTTTCTGTTGGCATGGAATATCTTTTCCCAACCTTTCATTTCAGTCTGCATGCATCTTTGATAGAGAGATGTGTTTCTTGTAGGCAACAAATAGTTGGGTTGTGTTCTGTGAGCCAGTCAACCAAACGGTGTCTTTTAACTGAAGAATTCAGACCATTAATGTTCAATGTGACTATTGATACTAGTGACTTTGCCCTGCCATTTTCCCGTAAATATTTTCTAGTATATGCTTTGAGCTTCCCATGCTTTTTACTGGTAGGTGTTCTTCCTTTCCCTTCTTTCATATTGATGGCCGTGTTTCTGTGTTTCTGAGTGTAGCACATATTTAAGTAACTTTTGCAGGGAGGGCCGGACGAGTGGCCACAAAGTCTTTCATTTTCTGTTTGCTATGAAAGGTCTTTATTTCACCTTCATTCCCAAATGAAAGCTTAGCAGGATATAGTATTCTGGGCTGGCAATTTTTCTCTCTTAGCACCTGTGCTATGTCTCGCCATTCCCTCCTAGCCTGTAGTGTTTCTGATGAGAAGTCTGCTGTGAGTCTGATTGGAGATCCTCTGAGAGTAATCTGATGTTTCTCTCTTGCACATTTTAGGATCTTTTCTTTATGTTTCACTGTGGTTAGTTTAATTACAACGTGTCGTGGTGAGGATCTCTTTTGGTCATGTTTACTAGGGGTTCTTTGAGCTTCCTGTACTAGGATGTCTGTGTCCTTCTCCAAACCTGGAAAGTTCTCTGCTAGTATCTCACTAAAAAGGCCTTCTAATCCTTTCTCTCTCTCCATGCCTTCAGGAACTCCTAGAACTCAAATGTTGGTTTTTTTAATAGTACCCTGTAGATTCCCAACAATATTTTTTAGATTTCTAATTTCCTCTTCTTTTCTTTGGTTTGACTGTATGTTTTCCTGTGCTCTATCTTCTAAGTCCGATATTCTCTCTTCTGTTTCACTGACTCAGTTTTTAAGGCTCTCTCATGTGCTTGTCATTTGATCTATTGAGCTCTTCATTTCATTTAGATTTCTATTCACTATCACACTTTCCTGTTCTACTACTTTCTGCAATTCATTTTGATTCTTCCTTAAAATTTCATTTTCATGAGAGAGATTTTCAATCCTGTCCAATAAGGATTTCTGTAGTTCAAGGATTTGCTTTTGAAAACTTCTAAATGTTCTTATCATAAATTTTTTGAAATCCGTATCTTGCATTTCTTCTATCTCATCATCTTCATAATCTTGGTTTGGGGTGTTTTGTTTATTTGGAGGCATCATAGTGTCATCGTTGATCTTGTTCCCTCGATTTCTGTGTTTGTTGCTTGGCATTGTTAATTCTTTCATCACTGTGCATTTCTTTTTTTTTAATTTTTTTTATTTTATTTTATACTATGTGTTAAGTGGACTGCCTGCTGTTGGAGGAGCCTTGGAGGCTTGAAATGGGTGTTGCCTGAGAGCTCTGCTTGGTTCTTCCGGGTTACAGGTGTGCAAAGGTGACACCCTCAGGTTATGCGTGGTAAATCTCTCTCTTTTTATTTACTTATTTAATTTATTCAGGGGGTAAATAATACCACACCACACGGCTGTGCAGAATTGATGGTAATTAGCTTCCGATCTCTGGCTTCTACCCAAAGAGTCTGTGCAGGCTCTGTTTCTCCTCTGGACTCCCACTGGGTTGCCTAGGCTACTGAATTGTAGTGACTCAGTTCCTTAGCTCTCCCCTGTTGTTATACAAATCCAGAGAGGTTGCCTGCTCTTTGTCTCTTGCAAACTCTTACAAACTCTTGCAAACTCTTGCAGGCCTTGCAGCCTTGCAGCCTTGCGGAGAGAGAAACCCCCCACCTTTTTTTCCTTCTCTCCTGGAGTCAGTCTGGTGCAATTTCCCGCTCCCCTCTAGATTCTGACCGCGGTTTCCCCGCTAATGTTATTGAGCTCACCTCCCCTTCCAGCGTCGATGTGTGGACTCGGAGCCCTCGGCGTCCCAACTCTCCCCGCTTTTGTCTGTGTGACATCCACTCCCCTTCCTGCACTGGCACGCAGACCCTGCGGCTCCCGCGGCTCGGCTTCCGCATGGTGGGTGACCTTGTTCTCCCAGTAGGTCCTCCGAATCACAGCCACTAGATCCAGAAGAGTTTCCTCTGCAATTTTTTCCTGATCCTTTTTCTGAGGCTTCCGTAACTCCACTTTTATTAAACTAAATTTTCCCGGACTATCGGTGCGCGCCCTCACTATTCCGCCATCTTGGCTCTGCCCCCCGCAACATCTGGATCGTGATAATTTTTCGGTGCTGGAGTTCAACCAGTCATCTGGGGATACTGGATTATTTGAATAAAAATTGGAGAATAGTAACATGACTTGAAGCACTGTTTCTTTCTCTCAAATGTCTTCTCTCACAGTGGCATTCTAGGGAAAAACCTCCAGTGATCATGCATTATAATATCACAGCTAAACTTACATATTATTTTTCCAAACAGGTGTTGTGAGATTGATTACAAGATGGAAACACTTATCCAGAACACAGGAAGGGTCTAGGGCTCACAAATGGACCCCACACCAGGGACTTGTGCCTTCACCTAGTACTGTTTAAGGAATGTATTCTTCAGGTGTCCATGGGGCTGTGGGCATGAGGTGCAGGAAAGAGTTGAGACAGGATGCAGGCTCACATACAAAAACTGAGATGTCATAAGGACCATGGGAGATGGTGCCCATCAGTAACCATGAGTGAAAGGAAGGGAAAGGTCAGGCAGGCTCAGAAGAGTGCAGGCTTTGTGGTGCAAGTGTATGCTTGGAAGGAGCTGGGGACAGAGCAGGGAGGGAGGGGAAGAATAGCAGCCTCAGTGCAGACTCGTGTGTGCACAAGGGCAGCATGGGTGCTGTCCTAGAGTGAGACCAGGTTGACCTTGACCTCACTCACTGATGCACATGGTTACTCTTAGTACCAGAACATCTGCACCAAAATTACCATGGACTTCTCATTGCAGTTCAGTGTGACCCAAAACAAGCAAATAAAAAAGAGATGTTGACACAGAAATTGGATGCAAGGACTTCACATGAGATAAAGATAAAAAAGTTAATGCAAGGTTCTGGAGTAAGGGGGTTCTATTCAATGTGTGAAGGAAATGATGAGTTCATTCTTCATCTCTGTGTCTTCTTCTGGAATAGATATAGATGAGTGTAGGAACCTCGTGGCAGATACCACATACTTCTTCTCGAGGATCACAGAGTCTTTTGAACTGCAGGTCTCTTTTGATGGTCTTGACAGACACGGGAGTCTCGGCGGTCCCCGGGTTCTTGGCGGTCTTCAGTGCTAGTGTTCTCAAGTTCTGTCAGTAATAGGGGTCTCTGTTAATGGAGTCTGGGCAGAATCAGCGGTTTCAGCGGACAAACTAGGATACAATGAGAGGGTCCGGCAATGAACACAGGGTTCAAAGAAAAGCAGGGACTGTTCCAGCTGAGCTGAGAGGGTCTCATATGGACTACATCACAGCCAGCAGCAGGAAGAGCACCCAGCCACTGGAAGGAACAGACACAGCAAGTGTGGTCACAAACACGATTTGAGACCCTTTCTCCTTTGTCCGAGTCTTTGTGCTCCTGACCTTGTCAAACACATCTGAACACAGCTTTAGCTGGGTCTCCAGGTTCTCAACGTTTCTCTACTAAGCAGTGTCAAATGCTGTCCTCATAACTGGATTTACACATTTGACCCAGGGTGACTTCCCTTAAGACTCTCCAAATTTGGACAAGGCTATTCCAAAGACATACGTTGGAATACATAGTCTTTTTAGGAGGAACTTTACTTAGATTCATTTGACTGCAAATATTTGTTCTATTTTAATTTATTTGTGTGCAGCATTTTTATTAATTTTTAAAACATTTGTACCCTGTGGGGTATACACATTAACTCTGCATTCACAGAGTGTACTTGGATCCAATCAGCATTCAGCCTCTGTAGTAGCCCACACACTTCCTCCACTGTGCAGTACATTCTCTGTTTCTCAGTCTTTCTATAGGAAATGCCAGATGTTCAGATCTATGTTTGCCCTACTGTGGTGGGGACACATGGGCACTCAAAGTAAAAAATATGTGTGAGATCTTCTACCCAGAATCAGGCCAAAAAAAGCAATAATCTGATTTCTGCCACATAAATAAATTTTAAATTTAGTTGGTATAAAGAGATGGGAAGGTCATTATATAATGATGAAGGGTTTATTTCCCAGTAAGAGATTTAATTCCACAGTGAGAGAGGGGAGGAAAAGAGACAGAGATATTCAATCTTCTGTTCACTTCCCTGAAGGCAACAATGAGCAGGTCTGAGCCAGTCTGAAGCCTGATGCCAGGAGCTTCTTCCAGGTCTCCCACGTGAGTACATGGACCCAGACACTTGGGCCATCTTCTGCTCTGTTCCCAGGCCATTAGCAAGGAGCTGTATCTGGAGTGGAGCATCCAGGACGTGAACTGGCATCCATATGGGATGCTGGCATCATAGGCAGTGGCTGTATCCACTATGCCACCACATTAGCCCTTTGAATAATGAGTTAATAAAAAAGCAGAAGGGGCCGGCACCGCGGCTCACTAGGCTAATCCTCTGCCTTGCGGCACCGGCACACTGGGTTCTTCTAGTTCTGGTCGGGGCACCGGATTCTGTCCTGGTTGCCCCTCTTCCAGGCCAGCTCTCTGCTGTGGCCAGGGAGTGCAGTGGAGGATGGCCCAAGTGCTTGGGCCCTGCACCCATGGGAGACCAGGATAAGTACCTGGCTCCTGCCATCGGATCAACTCGATGCGCTGGCTGTAGTGCGCCGGCCGTGGTGGCCATTGGAGAGTGAACCAATGGCAAAAGGAAGACCTTCTCTCTCTCTCTCACTGTCCACTCTGCCTGTCAAAAAAAAAAAAAGCAGAAGGAAGCAATTTGGGAGCACTCACACTTACATTTCAAGTGTAAATATGTTGATGACCTCTTTGGACAACAATTGACTGCTGGAAAGTGAGCAAACAGATACATTTCTACTTGATTTGTTTGCATTTAAGTTTGTACTTGGATTAATATCAGGACATTTCTCTCTGATTTGGAGCCGTGTTTACTGCCTCCTGATCAAGAGAATCAGAGCTGAAGAGTTCAGGGGACAAATAAGGGATCCTCCCTATGTGGAGGTGGGACCCTTCACAGGTGGAGAGAGAGAAGGTGTTAGGCCAGGATCATGAACAGGGCTGGGCCCACTGTAGAGAGGAGGGGAGACAAGGTGAGAGCTCGGCCACAGACCTTTGAGTCTGCCCTGCTTGGGCTGTGGGAGCAGGCCCCTCTCAGGAGGATGGGGACTGTCTGGGCAGACCCTGGACAGCCAGGAAAGACCCCACTGTCCAGAGCCTCATTCCTTAGGTCACTCGTGGATTTTGTGATTCTTTTTACTTGTGGTGGTATCATTCAGTTTCTTCCCTTTCACGAGGTTTACACAAAAGAACTGCGAACTGTAATGACCTAAATATTTGCAATAATTTACTATTTTAGGTGGTAGTTTAGATTTTTTGTATCATAATATATATAAGTAATTAGATACGTTATATGTTATAATACATGAATATATGGAGTTTCTACATAATATTATACAAACAATGCATATACATTATACAGAATTATTATATCAATATAATTTTATAGAAATATGGTCTGTGTAATAATACATATTTCCATGACCTGCCATAACTAATTTGTAATACTGATTACCATTGTGTTAGCTTTTCACTGTGCATATATTTCTTCTAAAGGAATTACCAAAACAATTTATATTGAAGTGTCTCCTTGCCATGAGTGATGAGTTTTCATCTTTCACACAGCAGATACAGAGTAGTAAGGAAGTAAGGAAGGGTTGTGAGCATAGCTGCCTGCCTTACCTTGCAGTGTTGAGCCTGTGGAAAGGGGCACCCAGCCACTGCTCTCTGCCACACAGCAGGTTTGGCTGCCTATAACTCTTGTTTTTTCCTTAAAGATTTCATTTAATATTTTATTCGAGAGATAGAGTTACAGACAGAGAGAAAGGTCCTCCATCCATCCGCTGGCCCACTCCCCAAATGGCCACAAAGGCTAGAGCTACGCCAATCTGAAGCCAGGATCAGGAGTTTCCTCCGGGTCTCCCACAGGGGTGCAGGGGCCCAAGGACTTGAGCCATCTTAAGAATGCTTTCCCAGGCCATAGGAGAGAGCTGGATCAGAAGTGAAGCAGCTGGGACTCGAACTGGTGCCCATTTGAGATGCCAGCACCGTAGGTGGGGGATTAACCTACTGTGCCACAGCACTGGTCCCACCTCTCACTCTTACTGATCAGAAAATGGAGACCACAGCATTACCAGCAGGAATGAAATTCCTTTCTCTGGGCCAGATCTTTGCCGTAGCTGTGTACACAAGAGCAGCTGAGGGTGCATGCTGGGACCTGGGTGAATGGGATTGGTTTCTTACAAAAGAGGGCCTTACAGAGACCTTGTCCTTGTCCCTCCACCATGTGAACACATACTGAGAAGACGCCCATTAGGAAGCAGGAAACAGGCCCTCACTAGACGGTGGTCTGTTGGCTCTCTCATTATGGACTACCCAGTGCCCAGAACTGTGCTGTTCAAAAACTCCCTACCCCATGGCATTTTGCTATATCCTCCGAGATGACCTATGACAAAAGTCACATGGGGTCTCATGCACCATGGTCTAAGGAAGCCCAAGTATCTCACGGAGGGACCCCCGTGGGGAATAGCTGAGGCCACTTGCAATTGTGGACTAGAAAACATTGACACACCTGTTTTCTGGGGGCAAAAAATGCCTATTTGTAATGTTCGGGACATGTTTCTGGCTGCAATTCTTCCAGCTACAGATGTTCACAACCAATTGCCAGCCATATAAGTGAACTGTCATGACACTGATTTGTTTCCCACGTTCTTGCAGATCCGTTCCTTCTGATGCTGTATGGAGTCAGGTAAAGATGTGCAATTTTAAGTCACTAAGTTTGGTGGTGTTTTCATACACAGTGGTAGGTGAACACTGCATATTTCTCTCAGGGATAACAGCTGGACTTGTGCATATTCTGTGTGTAGTTTTGTTTCTCCATAATATTGATGAGGTAGAATGAAATCTTCTCATGTTATTTCTGAAACAAATATCACAGCATGGTTAGGTGATGCATAACACTGTTGTATTGGAAACCTTGTCCTATGATCTTGAAGTTTCTTAATGAGTACTGGGTTGTTGAATGGGAAAGGAGAAAAAAAGCCCAGGGAAGTACATAGTACTGTTGAAATCTGTTGCACTCCAGTTATGATTGTCAATAGAGTTCAGAAAACCAAAAAACACTAACAGCAAAGAGAGAGGAAAGGGAGTCTCTGTTGAAGGGGTTCTCTAAGCCCTCATGTTACTACAGCACTATAGAAATAGCAAAGTTATGTAGTCATCTTATGTGTCCCTAGTGGGTGAATGCATAAAGGAAATGGGCAGCACGTGCACAGTAGAGCACTGCTCAGCCTTGAAAAGGTTAATCCTGTCTGTCATGGCAACTTTAATGGGACTGGATGACATCATGCTAAATACATAAGTAAAACAAATCAGATTCATGAAGACAAAGACTGCAAGATCTCACTCATATGGGAAATGTAAAAAAGTTGATCCTACAAGTAGAAGGTAGGATGGTGGAGTGAGGAGTAAGGGTATCAGACAGGTTGGACAAAGGGGCTAAAGTCACAGTTAGACAGGAGGGATGTTTCATGCTCTTCTATTGCACAGGGGTTTTACTATAGTCTGTAAAAACACAATGCATATGTGAAAATCTGTGGATTTTGCATGGTTCCTTGCTAAGAAATGAGAAATACTTGAGTTGATGGATAAGCTATTTACCCTGAATTGATCTTTACACTAGGTGTGCATGTGACAGAACTTTAAACTGTGGAAGATAAACCTACACAATTATTATGTGTCAACTAAAAGAACAGAGATTCTTGCATTAAAATATCAAGCAGACGTTTTTCAATATAGAAAGCAAGAATTATTTCAGTATTGAAATGGGGTCAAGATTTTGCTATAGGGGAGAGGTTGGATTCAATTGTCATGAAGCAGAAGGCAGGAGATTTAAACTGCTGCAGTAGACACATGCAGAAGAATGTGGTACGCCGGCCGCAGCAGCCATTGGATGTGAACCAACAGTAAAGGAAGACCATTCTCTCTGTCTCTCTCTCTCTCTTACTGTCTACTCTGCCTGTCAAAAAAAAAAAGGAAAAAAAAGAAAAAGAACGAAGAATAAAGAAACAATGTACAGAATGAGAAAAATATATTTGTAAGGGGCTACAAACCAGAAACCATAAAGACAAAACTCAGTAGCATAAATAACATATAAATAATTCAAAGAAAAAGGGTAGAAGATGTAATAATTTTTCAAAAGGAAAAGGAAACATATGAACAGCTATAAAATACATGAGAAAATTCAACTTCACCAATCATCAGGGAGATGCAAATGAAAACCACAATGAGATTTCGGTTCACTCCAGTTTTACTGGTTGTTATCAAATGATAACAAGTGCTGGCAAGAACATGAAGAAAAGGGAACCCTAGCACATGGTTGGTGGGAGTGCAAATTAGTATAGTCACTCTATAAAATGGTAGGTAGGTTCCTAAAATTCTAAAAATAGAACTGCCATGTGACCAAGCAATACCAAAAAGAAAATGAAATCATTCTGTCATAGACAACTGTACTCCCCATAGCCAAGAAATGGAATAAAATCTAAATGTCCATCAATTGACAAATGAAAAAAGAAAAATGTGATACATATACACAAGGGATCACTTGCAACAACAAGATGGAACTGGAGATCATTAAGGGCAGAGAAATAAGCCAGGCCTCATGAAGACACATTGGTCTATTATAGTTCCATAGATCCAGAAAGACAAATACTGCATGATATAACTCTTATGTGGATTTCCTGTAAGTTGAGAGGGGAATGGTGGTTACCAGAGGTGGGGAGGGGTGAGTCAAGATTGATCAGTGAGTACCGAGTTACTGTTTTATAGCAGAAAGAAGTTCTGGTGTTCTTCACTATAGATAATGAAAATTCATTGCACACACATTTTTAAAAACCAGGAAAAAAGATTTTGAATGTTTCTCCATAAATAAATGAGAAGAAAATTGGAAATTAATGCTATGCAGATCACCCAGAATTGCTCATTTCATAGGTATACATGTAACAAAATATCACATCGTGCCACACAAAGTTGGTCAATCACTTGTGTCCAATTAAAAAGTAAATAAAAATAATGTCAGGCACTTTAGCAAAAAAAGTTGAACAGGCACTGTTTTTTAAAATGGGAAGAGTAATTTATTAGACTATGGCAGTATGGTTCAAGATTGCAATAGAGGGAGAGGTTGGATTCAAACATTGTGAAGCCAAAGGCAAGAGGGCTTTTATTTGCCCAAGTGAGCTGCTGTAAAAATCAGTAGAATATGTTAGAGGGGAGGTGGATCGATGTGACTAGGCCATCTGAGCTTGAATTGGGTACCTACTGAGGTTCTATGTCTAATGGCCCACAATGACAAGGGTTCTATGTCCATGGGCAACTAGGTGTCAAGGGGAAGAATCCATGTCTGACTTGTTCTTCATTTCCTTATCCTACCTCATAAGAAGTTTCTCTGAGGTGGTATAGGACTTGGGGTTCTTCAGCAAATGTACAGCCTAGGGGCACCTCACAAATGAGATTTTTTGACATATCTGAGGTTGAGCAAGTTTTCCTCTTTGTTTGGAGACCCTCAGAATCCTCAAAAACATCTTTTTCTCAAGATTTTACAAGTATCATTGCCCAAGGATAATGATACTAGCAATAGCAAACATGATGTATAGAGAGAGCACCCCTCATTGGCTACTTTCCCGTTAATCGACACTTACTGCTCTGCACAGCTGCTTGAATTCTGTTCCCGCCTCCTGTGTGGCAATCTCACTCCTCTCTGAGGGAGCCAGGTCCTGACAATGCCTGGGCCTTGCCTTATATCATCATCACAACCTAAATGTTTGCTCTACTACTCTTAATCTATTCACTTTTTCGGTATTTGTTACATTTCAGCTTAAGGCTCATCACAACTCTTTCGTTGCCACACTCTTCCCTGATCCTGAAATCCTCTGGATTTGTGAAGTCATGTGGATGGGTTATATTTTCACACACCTAATTCCTTAATGATTCTAATAAATGTAAGCATAAGGGTGCATTATCATGAACTGGATCCATGGACTGATTTGCATCTCTAGGTTTCTTTTTCCTTCTGTGAGTTTGCCAGCAATAAAGTAATTTTACATAAGTATTTCAGGTTGGATAAAATTAATTAATTTAATGAAAATAGATTTATTTGGTGCTTCTATATGTTCATCAGTTAGCTAGGTTCCAGGATACAAATGTGAGCAAAATACAAGGTTTACATTCTAGTGTAGAGAGACAAATTTCATATAAAGTTAAGTAACAAAAGTGTATAGAATGGTAGACGAATTGAAATCTATTGAAAAACTTGTTGGGTTGTAAGTATGTTGCAAGAGAATACAGGAAAATCAAGTCTCACCTCAGTGACAAGATGGAATTTTACCAGAGGTTCTAGGTGCTGGAGGAGCAATCCAGGTGGACCCTGAGTTCACTGCAGATGCATGAAGAAAGTGTCAGTCTACCCCAGTGGACAGATTAGAGATAATATAAAGAATTAGATCAAGGTCACCAACACTTCAAGTCAGTGGCAGTTCTAGGAATTCAAACAAGACTTGCTGGTCATCACATCCCAAATCCTGCATTTAAATTCCACTACCAACTACACAATGGTGAAGAACTGGTGCATATCTAGGCCTGACTCACTGATGGATTGCATCTTCCCTGGGGTCTGTTTTTCAGTCATAGAGGGTCTCCCTAGGGTACCTGGACTCCTGTGTGGACCTACCCAGAAATGCATCCTCAGACTGGGGCTCTAACCCATCTCAAAATCAGAGTCAACTCCATTATTATCCCGAACTGGAATGTTCTCTTTTCTGGATGTCTTGCCGCTGTTTCATGACAATGTTGTTCTCACCTATGTCTGGGTCTGTTGGATTGTTTGCACCAAGAATGGTGAATAATGTAGTTTCATTCTCTGCAAATGTAGTCTCTCTCTCTGGCCTTCTTGGGGCAAACAACTAGTGTTTCTGCATTAAAAATTGCCATGGCTTAAACTTACATATTTCTCTTCCTTTGTCAGATTTCAAAGTGAAAACTCTATTGCAGAGTAAGTATAAATGGTCTAGGGCTCACAGCTGGACTCCTCACCAGGGCCATGTAGCCTTGACCTATTCCTGTTTATGGGTGATGTATGCCAGGTGTCCATATGTCAGAGGGTATCTGGTGGAGGAAAGAGCTGGGACAGGAGGAAGACTCACATAACAACAGCTAAGGTGTCCAAGGGCCCATTGGAGACTGTGCAAGTCAGTAAACATGTCTTCATGGAAGGCAAAGGAAGACAGGTTCTGGAAGAATGGGATCTTTGTGGTGCATGTGTTGTGGTGGGCAGGAGTTGGAGGCAGAGCAGCAGGGGGAGCTATGACTGCCCCAGCACAGACTCAGTGTGTGTAAGAGGGCAGCGTGGTTGCTGTCCTAGAGTCAGACCTGGTTTACTTTGACTTCAGTCACTGATGCACATGATTACTTTGGGTATCAGAGCATCAGCACCCTGCCGCACCATGAACTCCACATGCCTTGCAGACCTGCATTCACCCTCTCACAGTTCCTGGGCGCCCCTTCGCACCTGTACTTTACATATACATTAGAGTCACAGCAGCTTTAAGTTATCTCGGGAGACCAATGTGGTGCATAAAATTTCCAGACCTGGAGAGATGATACTGAAAATGAGTCCACTGGGCCAGCGCTGCAGCATAGTAGGTTAAACCTCAGCATGTGTTGCCGGCATCCCAAATGGGCATCAGTTTAAGTCCCAGCTGCTCCACTTCTGGTGCAGCTCTCTGCTAATGGCCTGGGAAAGCACTGGAAGATGGTCCCAATGCTTGATCCCCTGAATCCCTATGGGAGACCTGGAAGAAGGTCTGGGATCAGCCCAGCTCCAGCTGGATATTTGGGGAGTGAGCCAGAGGATGGAAAACCTCTCTCTCTGTCTCTCCCTCTCTCTGTCTGTAAATATACCTCTGAAATAAATAAATAAATCTTTAAAAAATAAGTTCATCTCAGCGTGTTTTCCTCTACTAGTTATTCTCCTTCACAGGTGTTTGTGAGCAACCCTGTTCCATGTGAACTAAAGTGATTTCAATGGATCTTTTATAACCCTAGATTAGGAGATGTCTAAGAGGAATCTCTGTCTAATAAACCAGTGCTGTGAGTATGAGAAGGGTGATCTTTCTTGGGTTGTAAATATGTTATTACCATAAACTAAAAGCTGACACTTAAGCTTTGCCTAACACATGATAAACTTTTTTTAAAAATTGAGAATCTCATCTAAATGTAGGTGTATTTTACCAACAATGGAAGTACATGGATAAACCAAAAGCATGACTTGAAGTTTGTATGAAGTATGTGTTCATTCTTGAAATTGCTAGAATTTGGAGTTACTTTCTTTTTTTCCTTTTAAATAATTTGTCTTCAGATCGTGGTATTTCCATATTAGCATGATGTAAGACACATGGCAAACATCAATGTGACAGCAACACAGAGGATTTGTTGCAAGAATGTTATTTGAGACAAGATACAGAAAATACATGCACCTCCCAAGGGTTACAAGCAATCATGAAGTCATTTTTGATTTCTGGAATCTTGGAAGCAGCACAAGCTGTACATGGTACCATTCTCATTGCAGGTGCCATTGATGTGGTCTTGAGGAAAACAGGATCTTCTGCAATGGCAGACCAACCCCCTCTGTTGACCTAGGGTAAAGAGAGAGTACCAGGAAATGGATACTGTGATCAAAGAGAAACTGAAAAAAGATACAAACCGGGTGGGATGGTGTCACGTGTCATTACAGCCAGCAGCATCAACAAGCATTATCAACACAAGCAATATACATAGCAAGTGCTGGTCACACAAGGATGTGTGATTTATTCTCATTTGTCTTCATTTCTTTGTGCTCCTGACCTCATCAAACACACCTGAACACAGCCTTAGCTGTGTCATCAGTTTCTAAAAGCTTCTCTAGTTGACAGTATAAAATGCTCTCCTTATGACTGCATTTACCCATTAGATCCATGACAAACTCACCTGCATGATTTCTCATTGTAAAGCAAGATATTTCCCGGATGTATCTTTTAGTAAAAGTTTGTGCAGAGGACATCTCCTAGACTCATCTGACATTCACCGTTTTTCTACTGTTCATTTTTATATTGAAAATGTTTTTGATTAATATGCAATACATTTCCACCACTTTAGGGTTTAGCACAGTGGTTCAACAAATGGCCAGAATGCACTCTGATAACATCAGGCAATCAGCTTCTCCAACTTCCCACATTTTCTTCATGTGTGGAACCCACAATCTTATCTCCTCCATTATTAGGATAAAATAGATTATAGGATATAGTAGTTTATTATGATCTCAGGCTGCTACACTGTACTGTGGAATACCGGAAATGATTACCTCTGTTTAACTGTATTTTAGTACCATGTTTGAAAAAAAATCAAGGCTATGAGAAGCTAAGTAAATTCAGCAAAGTGACCTAGACCATCCAGGACTGAATTCTAGAGCCTTCCTCCAACCCTTCCTCTTTAGTTTCTGTAGTCCTACCATGTTGGAGTCTCTTACCTGAATCCTGAAGAGCAGATGTTTCATTCCCTGCAAACGAGATGGCCATGACCTGGTCCCCTGCCTCTGACCACTCCTGGTCTGGAACCTCCTCATCTGTTGGTGGCACAGGCTCAGCCTTGGCCTGCAGTGCCACCAAGGAGAATGGCAGTGAGGAGGGTGAAGGGCCTCATGTCTGGGAGCCAGCTGGAGGCAGGAAGAGCAGGATTCTGAGTGTGCTGTGAGTGAGGAGGAGACTTTATACACAGTTCTAGGAGCAGGCTCTGTGACAAAGGCTGCAGTGAGAGATGGGGTGGATTTGGTAGGTAGGTGAGGGCTGCTGTTGCATTCAAGGTGCCTTTGACATTCCTCTGTTCTCACAGCTTCAATCATAGAAGGAGCCTGTGTGTTTACTATCAGTCCTTGCTTCAGGCTTCAGGCTCTTAGTCAATATATGTTCCCCTTCTGTCATCTGCTTGAATATTTACTGCTGAATAATAAAAATAAAAATAAAAGAATGAATGGTTCCATTTATAGAGTTCTGCTAACAGGTCTTATCTTCCAAACATGAACCCTACTACTTACTCACTGGAGGGCTAGACACTCAGGCCAGACCTGGACCCTAAAGGAGATGGGAGTGCCTTCATTAACATGTTTCAGGGCATTGCCCACCTCATGAAGGAGGCTGAGGATATGGTGTTGTACCTGCTATTGTTGCCAGTGTGAGGAGGAAGAATGATCTCACCCTGATTGAGATGTCACTAGCTGAATAGGACTCTGAGCAGAGGGATGGCCAGATTGAACAAAAGACAATCGACTTCAAGTGAACAATGTGAGCACATCAGTCCAGAGGCACACCTCCACTTTCAGAATTAGCAAAACAGCTGACATATGTGCCTTGAGCCATTTTTCTGAGATCTTTGATTTTATTATTAATTTTTGAAAATTTTAAACAAACTTACGAGGACAGAAACTGAAAAATCAGAAGAGGATGAGCTCCCAACTCTGCTCTCAGCCCTCAGTTCTGGTGCCAATCAAACCACTACTAACAGTTATGCAGTATCCAGCACTTATTTTCCCTTCAATCAACGTTATGAATACTTTGTACATTAAAACATACACAGTTCTACATTAATTTTAGTAAGTTTAAACCATTCCAGTGCTTGTATAAACTATCACCCAACTACTTTTCTATTAATAAAATATCACTCAGTTATTACAATTTGGTTATTCTTGTACTTTTCAAATAATAAAATACTTTCCTGTAAGTGATGAAATTCATAGATAAATTTAGAAATAGAATTTCAGGGTCAAACAACATAGGCTATATATTTGGAGATACTTTCACATTTCCTTCCATAGAAGTTGTCCCAATATGGCTTTTAAAAATATAGTTCTTTGTCCTCCTGCTTCCATGAGCAGTGGAATGTTCTTTAGAAAGCTTTGTCATTACTCAATTCCATCATCTCTTCTTCCTGCCTTGTTCGGGGAAAAAGAGCAGTTCTTTGCTCAAAATAATGGATGTCCCAGACCTTCTTGCACTTGAGGATGTATAAGAGAGTTCTGACTAGTAAAACATAACTCCTAAGAAAATATCTCAGAAGCTGGAGCTGTGGTGCAGCAGGTTAAAGCCCCTACCTGTGCATCGGCATCACACATGGGTGCTAGTTTGAGTCCCGGCTGCTCCACTTCTTATCCAGGTGTCAGCTGCAGCCTGGGAAGGCAGTAGAAGATGGGCAAGTCCTCAGGCCCGTGCATCTGCATGGGAGACCTGGAAGATGCTCCTGGCTGTTCTAATCCTGGCTGCCCCTTTTCTGATCCAGCTCTCTGCTATGGCCTGGGAAAGCAGTGCAAGATGGCCCAGGTTCTTGGGCCCCTGCACCCATGTGGGAGACCCGAAAGAAGCTCCTGGCTTCAGGCTTCAGACTTCAGATTGGTGCAGCTCCGGCTGTTGCGGCCAACTGGGGAGTGAACCAGTGGATGGAGGACCTCTCTCTCTGTCTCTACCCCTGTCTGTAACTCTGTCTTTCAAATAAATAAGATAACGTTTTTAAAAAAGGAATGGACGAAAGACCTGAATAGGCATTTTTCAAAGGATAAAATTCAAATGGCCAACAGATACATGAAAAAATCCTCAAGATTACTAGCCATATAGGAAATGCAAGTGAAACCCCAATGATGTTTCACCTCATCCCAATTAGAATGGCTATCATCCCCAAATTAAAAAAAAAACAAAAAAAACAATAAATGGTCACAAGAATGTGGGAAAAAATGTACCCTAATAAACTAATGGTGACAACATAAACTAGTACAACCATCATAAAAAGTTGGAGAGAGAGAGAGAGAGAGAGAGAGAGATTTTCCATCCTTGTTGGATCCCTAAATTGTTGCATCTAGCAGAGCTGGGTCAGACCAAAGCCAGAACTCTGGAACTCCATCTAGGTCTCCCATGCCAGGGGTCACAGCATCTGGGCCATCTTCTGATGTCTTGGCAGGTACAATAGCTCAGAGGTGGATGAGCAGTGGAGTAGCCAGGATCTCCATTTTGTGCCCATAGGAGATGCTATTGTTGCAAAGAGTGGCTTTTAACTTGGAAGAGATATTTTGAAATATGGACTCATTTTGTTTCTTCACAAGCTCTTTCACTGTGATTTTGTCTTGCTAATTGTTTTCTCCCTTTTCTCTCACTCTACTTCTCACTCAAATACACAAGTGTACATTTCCATTATCAGTGAAAGTATTTTCTACTGTTTCTATAATGTAAATATTGCCATAAAAGATACAAATTGGAAAGACAGAGATATGCTTTGGATTCTTGTTTTATGCGATGAGACTCTAGCATCTCTATAGTCCATATGAGGATTTTTAAAAATGCTTTCTAAAGTACAATCTCTTTATTCTTTGAAACTTTCCCTTCATGTCTAAAATTAATGATACCATTAAATTTTCATTTTTAAAAGTTGGAGAAAAGAATACCAAAATCTTTGAAAGAAATGGACAGTGTTATAATAAAGGCGTTTACAAATATTGAAAGTAGTCAGGGGCAAAAATATTGCATTTGAAGAAGCAGCAGCACATTCTACAATTAACTTTAATTGTAGCGAAGCCAGAAACTATATGAAGACATTCTGTCCATGCTAGAAAGAAATCACAGCCATGTAAAATTCTATCCCCAAAGAAGATATCTTTGAATATAAGACCTAAAGAGTTAAGTTTAATTGGGAGTGACCTACAGTCACTCACAATAAAATAAATGAATAAGGGGGAAAAAAAAGGGAATTTCTAAAGCACGCAGTCAAGCAGAAGGGTAAGTCAGAGACCCCTAGTGGAGTTCTCCAATGCAAATTGAATGGAAAGGGGGGGAGGGCTGGGTTTGTGGACAAATGTGAGGAAACCTATGCATAGTATTAATAAGAAATGTGTCTTGTGGAGTAAGAAAAAGCAAAAAAAGAATCAAAGTACACGCCAATAAAAAGCATAGAAATTGAGAGCGTGAAAGGGCATCAAGTGTGGCAGCTGCTGATGTTCCCTGAGATGGAAGGGAAGAAGCTGACAGTGTTCATCTTCCAGAGTGGAAGAGCACCCTGAAATTTCTTTTACAACTTACAAACAATCCTTATGGATCATGGAAATTTCAAATACATAGAAAAATATGATGCCAAAGAAAAGTCCAACAATATGAAGACACACAGGGTGCAAAGGAAGCAAGGCAACATAGGTGTAAGAACAGAAAACACCACTATGAGAAACAGTGACTTGATCAGCTCTTGTCCTGACGGTTGTTGGACAATGTAATACTTTATCCATTTTAGTATTTTTTTTGTTCTAGTACCATTGGTTGAACTCTGTAATTAACACACAATTATTCTTAGGTGTTTAAATTTTAACTGAAAAGTGATCCCTGTTAGGAATTTGGAAAACATTATGTTGAGTGAAATAAGCCAATCCCAAAGGGACAAATACCACTTGTTCTCCTTGATAGGTGACAACTAACTGAGCACCAAAAAGGAAACCTTTTGAAGTGAAATGGACACTTGGAGAAACGGTGACTTGATCAGCCCTCACCCTGACTGTTGATGAGCAACTTGATATGTTATCCCTCTTAGTATTCCTTTGGTTTGTTCTACTTAATACTTTTGGTTGAATACTGTAATCAATACACAATTCTTCTTAAGTGCTGAAACTTAACTGAAAAGTGATCACTGTTAAATATAAGAGTGGGAATAAGAGAGGGAAGAGATGTGCAATTTGGGACATGCTCAAGCTGACTTACCTCAAACGGTAGAGTTAGAAACATACCAGGGGATTCCAATTCAATCCCATCAAGGTGGCATGTACCAATGCCATCTCACTAGTCCCAGTAATCAATTTCTGTTCACAATTGCCCATAATGATAGGACTAAGAACCAAAGGGATCACATAAACAAGAACAGTGTCTGCAAATACTAGCTGATAGAATCAAAAAGGGAGAGAATGATCCAACATGGGAAGTGAGATACACAGCAGACCCATAGAATGGCAAATGTCCTAAACAGCACTCTGGCCTCATAATCATCCCTTAAGGCATGCGGATCTGGCTGAAAAGCCCATGAGAGTATTTCAGGCATGGAAAGCCAAGACACTCTGGGGGAAAAAAAAAAAAAAACTAAATGAAAGATCTCCGTGAGTGAGATCCCAGTGGAAAGAATGGGTCATCAAAGAAGGAGATACCTTTCTCTCAAGGGAGGAGAGAACTTCCACTTTGACTACTACCTTGTCTAAATATGATCAGAGTCAGTGAACTCAGGGGGCTTCCATAGCCTTGGCAGCTCATGGCAAGAGCCTAGGGTGATTACTGATGCCATAAACAAGAGTGTCAATTTGTTAAGTCAACAATAGGAGTCACTGTGCACTTACTCCTCATGTAGGATCTTTGTCCTTAGTGTGCTGTACATTGAGATTTAATGCTATAACTAGTACTCAAACAGTATTTTTCACTTTATGTTTCTGTGTGGGAGCCAACTGTTGAAATCTTTACTTTATGTATGCTAAACTAATCTTCTGATATAAAGAGAATTGAAAATGGATCTTGATGTGAATGGAAGGGGAGAGGGAGTTGATAAGGGGAGGGTTGTGGGTTGGAGGGACGTTAAGGGGGGGATGCCATTGTAATCGATATTCTGTACTTTGGAAATTTATATTCATTAAATAAAAGTTAAAAAAGAAAAAGAAAAGTCCAACAACATGAAGAAATACAGGGTGCAAAGGAAGCAAGGCAACATAGGTGTAAGAACAGAAAACAGCAAATTAAATGGCAGATTTAAATTGACATGCTTCTGAAATCACAGTAAGTTGTTTCTTTTACTTAAGGAACAAATGTTATTGAAATGTATTAAAAATAAGTAAATGATCATAAAATGTTTTTGAAATAAACAAGTAAAACATTAATTGTGAACTAATTAAAATAAAAACACAAAAATGTGAACAAATAAAGATTTTTTTAATAGGCAGAGGTAGACAGTGAGACAGCAAGAGCAAGAGCGAGAGCGAGAGAGAGAGAGAGAGAGAGAGAAAGGTCTTCCTTCCATTGGTTCACCCCCCAAGTGGCCGCTGCAGCTGGCGTGCTGTGGCTCACTAGGCTAAGCCTCTGCCTGTGGCTCAGGACACTGGGTGCTAGTCCCGGTTGCTCCTCTTCCATTCCAGCTCTCTGCTGTGCCCCGGGAAGGCAGTGGAGGATGGCCCAGGTCCTTAGGCCCTGTACCCGCATGGGAGACCAGGAGGAAGTACCTGGCTCCTGGCTTCGGATCAGCCATAGTGGCCACTTGGGGGGTAAACCAACGGAAGGAAGACCTTTCTCTCCCTCTCTCTCTCTCTCTCTCTCACTGTCTATCTCTGCCTGTCCAAAAAAAAAAAAAAAGATGCTACCAACTAAAGTTGACTTCATCACGAACAGACTTCTCAAAGAGGTTTTAAAGGAAGTTCTCCATAGTTAAATAGGGAAACAGACACCAAATAGTAAGGAAAATATCAGAAGGTATGAAACCTACTGGTAAGTGGAGTAAACTATACAGAAAAATTTAGAATGCTTTAATTTTGTAAAAATAGCACATATACATTCTTATCTTTAATATGAAGAGTAAAGAAGAAGATTATTAAAAAAAGTACATTAATATGTTAAAAGGCAATTAGACAGGTCGGTGCCATGGCAATGGTGAGGTGCTATATATCAATAATTACCTTAAAATAATGGATTAAACCCTCTAACTGAAACATATCAAGTGACTGACTGAATGAAAAAAGAGCCTATTACATGTTGAGTACAAGAATAGTCACCTCTAACCACACAGATAAGCTGAAAATGACAGGATAGAATAAGGTAGCATATGCTATGTATGGCTATTCATATATCACATAAAATACATATTAAATCAAAAGTAGTCAGAAGAGACAAGGCAAGTTATTATAGTATGATGAAGGATTCAATTCTGCAAGATTGAATAACAACTTTAGTTTTTAACTTTATTTATGTTATACCAGTTTCATGTATTTCCTATATACAGATTTGGGAACATAGTGATACTTCCCTCTCTTCTGCCCATGCTCCAACCCTTCTTCCTTCTCCCTCTCCCATTCCCACTCTTAATTTTTACGGAGACCTACTTTCAGTTTACTTAATGACTGTAAGGTTAACCCTACCTTAGCTAAAAGAATTCAACAAAAAGTGTGAAGAAAAAAAAAAAAACAACAACAACAAAACACTGTTCCAAACGGAAGAGACAAGGGCTGTAAACCATCATTGAATCTCAAAATTTCACTCCATTACATTTTAGGTGCTCTATTAGTTACCGCTGATCAGGGAAAACATATCTGTCTTTTTGGGACTGGATTATTTCACTCAGTATAATGGTTTCCAGTTGCATCCATTTTGTTGCAAAAGACAGGATTTCCTTTCTTTCTTTCTCTCTTTCTCTCTCTCTCTATCTCCCTTCCTTCCTTCCTTCCTTCCTTCCTTCCTTCCTTCCTTCCTTCCTTCCTTCTTTCGTGCCTGCCTTTCTCCCTTTCTCCCTTTCTTTCTCTCTCTCTCTTTCTTTCTCTCTCTCTTTCTTTCTCTATCTCTTTCTTTCTCTCTCTCTCTCTCTCTTCTTTCTCTTGTCTTTTTTACAACTGAGTAGTACTCCGTAGTGTATATATCCCATGATTTCATTATGTGGTCTTCAGCTGATGGACATCTGGGTTGAATTCACAACTTTTTATTTTATTTTATTTTATTTTATTTTATTTTATTATTATTTTATTTTTTAACATTTATTTAATGAATATAAATTTCCAAAGTACAGGTTATGGACTATAATGGCTTCCCCCCCACCCCATAACTGCCCTCCCACCCGCAACCCTCCCCTTTCCTTCCCCCTCCCCCCTTCCATTCACATCAAGATTCATTTTCTTTTTTTTTTTTTTTTGACAGGCAGAGTAGACAGTGAGAGAGAGAGACAGAGAGAGAAAGGTCTTCCTTTGCCGTTGGTTCACCCTCCAATGGCCGCTGCTGCAGCCGGCGCACCGCGCTGATCCGATGGCAGGAGCCAGGAGCCAGGTGCTTTTCCTGGTCTCCCATGGGGTGCAGGGCCCAAGCACCTGGGCCATCCTCCACTGCACTCCCTGGCCATAGCAGAGAGCTGGCCTGGAAGAGGGGCAATCGGGACAGAATCCGGCGCCCCAACCGGGACTAGAACCCGGTGTGCCGGCTCCGCAAGGTGGAGGATTAGCCTATTGAGCCACGGCGCCGGCAATCAAGATTCATTTTCAATTCTCTTTATACACAGAAGATCAGTTTAGCATACAATAAGTAAAGATTTCAACAGTTTGCACCCACATAGAAACACAAAGTGAAAAATACTGTTTGAGTACTAGTTATAGCATTAAATCACAATGTACAGCACACTAAGGACAAAGATCCTACATGAGGAGTAAGTGCACAGTGACTCCTGTTGTTGACTTAACAAATTCACGCTCTTGTTTATGGCATCAGTAATCACCCTAGGTTCTTGTCATGAGCTGCCAAGGCTATGGAAGCCTTTTGAGTTCACCAACTCTGATCATATTTAGACAAGGTGGTAGTCAAAGTGGAAGTTCTCTCTTCGCTTCAGAGAAAGGTACCTCCTTCTTTGAAGACCTGTTCTTTCCACTGGGATCTCACTCGCGGAGATCTTTCATGTAGGGTTTTTTTTTTGTTTTTTTTTTTTTTTTTTTTTTTTTTTTTGCCAGAGTGTCTTGGCTTTCCATGCCTGTAATACACTCTGGCCTCAGAATCTGCCCTTAAGGCATGTGGAATTCATATCTTAGCTATTGTGAACTAAACTGTAATGAACATGGGGATACAGATCACTCTTTCATGTGCTGATTTCTTATGATTTGGGTAAATTCCTAGCAGTGGGATGGCTGGATAATATGGTAGGTCTACCTACAGATTTCTGAGGTATCGCCATACTGTCTTTAAATATACATACATAAAATATGTGTACCCAATATGTAAACAAATATTGAGAGACTAGAAGAAACAGAGATTACAACATAATAGTTGAGTGCTTTAAGACTCCATGCAAGGACTATGGCAAGGTGATTCAAAATCACAACAGAGAGGTTGGATTCAAACATTGTGAAACTAAAGGCAGGAGAGCATTTACCTGCAGAGTGGGCTGGTGGAAAGCAGGAGAGGATGTCAGAGGGGAGGCTGGTCAATGTGATTAAGCCCTCTGTGCTTGCTAATGAGCATTCACTCAGGTAAGACTCCCAATGCCCCCAAAACATAGGAGTTCTATGTCCATGGACAGCTATGTGTCAAGGCAATGGATCCACATTTGACCTGTTCTTTATTGCGCTATTCTACCTCACAAGCAATGTATTTAAGGAAGAAAATGTCTTGTGGGTCTTCAGTAAACACAAAGCTCATGTTCATCTCATGAATGAGATTTTTTTTTTTTTTTTTTTTTTTTACAGGCAGAGTGGACAGTGAGAGAGAGACAGAGAGAAAGGTCTTCCTTTGCCGTTGGTTCACCCTCCAATGGCCGCCGCTGCAGCCGGCGCACCGTGCTGATCCGATGGCAGGAGCCAGGATCTAGGTGCTTTTCCTGGTCTCCCATGGGGTGCAGGGCCCAAGCACCTGGGCCATCCTCCACTGCACTCCCTGGCCATAGCAGAGAGCTGGCCTGGAAGAGGGGCAACCGGGACAGAATCCGGCGCACCGACCGGGACTAGAACCCGGTGTGCCGGCGCCGCAAGGTGGAGGATTAGCCTATTGAGCCACGGCGCCGGCCCTCATGAATGAGATTTGTGGCACATCTGAAGCCCCCAAATTTTCACTGTTCATTTGGAGGTGCTTACACATCGTCGGCAGCAACTGTGTCCCCGTGTTTTACATGTATCATTTGTCCAAGGAAAGTTATAGTAGTGGTGAGAGCTGTGAGGCACAGACAGGATATTCCTCATCCACTTCTTTTCATTTAATTGACACTTGCTGCTCAGCACACCTGCTTTCAATTCGCTTCCATCTGCCTGTGTGGCAACTCACCCTTCTCCTCTGAGGGAGTCAGATCATGACTCTGTCTGGCCCTTGCCATTGTATCATGCTGTCCCCTAACGTTCTGCTCTATCTGTTCTCCTCAGCTATTCCAGGTTTGAACCTTTGCTATATTTCAGTTTAAAAGGCTTCACAGGGGCTGGAACTGTGATGTAGCAGGTAAAGCAAACTTTGTGACACCAGGATCCCATATGGGTGACAGTCCAAGAACTGACTGCTCTGCTTCTGATCCAGCTCCCTGCTAACATGCCTTGGAATGCATCAGAAGAAGGCCCAAGTGATTGGGTCCCTGCACCTACATGGGAGACCTAGGGGAAGCTCCTGGCTCCTGGCCTCCGCCTGGCCCAGCCCAGCCATTGAGGCCATTGGAGAGGTGAACCAGTGAATGCAAGCTCACTCTCTCTGTCTCTATTTCTACCTCTCTTTCTGTAACTCTGACTTTCAAATACATAAATAAATCTTTAAAAAGAGGCATCGCAAGTCTTTCCTTCACATTGTCTTCCTTCATTCTGAGGTGCTCTGGCTACATGAAGTCACATGGATGTCTTAATCCGCAAATGCTAAAGCTTTTAATGATTCTATTCAATTTTTTTTTGACAGGCAGAGTTAGACAGTGAGAGAGAGAGAAACAGAGAGAAAGATCTTCCTTTTCTGTTGGTTCACCCCCCAAATGGCAGCTACTACCAGCGCACTGTGGCTGGCACACTATGCAGATCTGAAGCCAGGAGCCAGGTGCTTCTCCTGGTCTCCCATGCGGGTGCATGGCCCAAGCACTTGGTCCATCCTCCACTGCACTCCTGGGCCACAGCAGAGAGCTGGACTGGACCAGGAGCAACTGGGACAGAATCTGGCACCACAAACGGAACTAGAACCTGGGGTGCGGGCGCTGCAGGAGGAGGATTAGTCTGGTGAGGTGCGGCGCTGGCCCGATTCTATTCAATTTGTAAAGAGTATATTGTCATGAACTGGATACATGGATTTACTTAAATCTAGTCATTTCAGTTTTCTTCTGTGCAGTTTGACAAAAATGAAGTAATTTTGTATCAATATATGAAAATTGGATCAAATCAATAAATTAATCAAAATCGACTCATTGATCACTACTGTGTGTTAGGCAGTTATCTAGGCACCAGGAAACAATGATAAAGAAAACACAAGGCTTAAATTCTAGTGTAGAAAGGCAGATTTTTAAATAGAATAATTAATGAAAATGTGTAGCATGTTAGGTGATTTAAAAATCTCTAGAAATATGCATTTGGGTTGTGGACATGTTGCAATGTTGCACCTGAAAATCCCCCAGTGACAAGGGGAGATGTTACCAGTGGTTGGAGGAGCTGGGGAGCAAGCCTGAGGGATGCTGGGTTCAGTGCGGATGCATGAAGTCAGCCTGACCTGCTGGACAGATTTGAAAGAATGTGAAGACTTAGATCAAGGCCACAACACTTCAAGCCAGTGGCAGTCAGAGAAATTGGAAGAGCACTTCCTGACCTTCACATCTAAAATTCCAGTAGTTAAACTGCACCTTCTACAAATTGGGGAAGAACTGGTGCATTTCTATGTCAGACTCAATGATGAACTCCTCTCCCTGGAGTCTGGGCTGTGTTTCCCCAGTCCTAATGGGTCTCAGTAGGGTCCTGGTCCCTTGGGCAGGCCTCCTTCAGACCCCTCTCATAGAGTACTGGGGGCTTTGACTCTATTCTGGACATCTTGGTAATTGTTCTTGGTGCTGGTGTCTGCACGTTGTATCTGTTGGATTGTTAGAACCAAGAATGGGGGATAATCACACTTAAAACACTGCTTCTGTCTTTGTAAATGTAGTTTTCTCTCACTGTGTTGCCTTACTGGGAGAATGTACCAGCGACTGTGCATTACAATAAACAGAGATGCACTTAGATTTTCCTGGGAAATCTAGATCCACGGTAAGTAAAAGGGGTCTAGGGCTCACAACTGGACTCCTCATTGGAGCCTTGTGGCCCTGACCTGTTGCTGTTTAAGGAATGTGTCTGATACGTGTCCATGAGTTAGTGGGTATCTGATTGAGGGAAATAATTCAGAGAGGAGAAAGTTTAACACAGCAACAATTAACAGGTGAGACTTGCCCAGTGGAGACTGTGCCTATCAGTAAACACGACTTCAAGGAAGGAAAACTTAAGACAAGCTGAAAGAATACAGTGCTTTGGTACCAATGTTGTGGTGGGCAGGGATGGGAGAGAGAGCAGCAGGATGAGTTATGACTGCCCCAGCAGAGACTCAGTGTGTGTGTGGAGGGCAGCATTGTTGCTGTCTTTTGTAAGAACTGGTTTACCTTGACATCATTCGCTGATGCACATGATGACTTTGGGTATGAAAACATGAGAATTCCTAAGTACCATGAACTCTCCATACTGGAGAGTCATATTGTTCATTCTAGTGCCTTATCCTATTTGCACCTACACACTCAGATTTTCAGAATAACACATATGGAATCTGGAGACTATTCCATCTGAGTAAGAAGGTGTGTGGTAGGAACATTACTCTAAAAATGTCTGGTGGGATTCTCCAACAAAATGCTCTTTTAGCACTGGAATGTTTCACTGAGACAGAGTTGCTGGGGCTTTCGTATTCGACTGAATTATTTGTGGGGTGATTTTGACCATTGGACGTATGGAATGTGAAACACTATTCACAAATAAATCCACAACAGAAGCTAAATTTTTTTAAAGATTTATTTTATTTATTTGAAAGGCAGAGTTGCAGTGAGGCAGAGGCAGACAGAGAGAGGTCTTCCCCGCTGGTTCACTCCCCAAATGGCGGCAGCAGCAAGAGTTGCGCCAATCCGAAGCCAGGAGCCTGGACTTTCTTCCAGGTCTCCCCTGTGGGTGCAGGGGCCTAAGGACTTGGGCCATCCTCTGCTGCCTTCCCAGGCCATTGCAGAGAGCTGGATCGGAAGTAGAGCAGCCGGGATTAGGACCAGTGCCCATATGGGATGCCATCGGTGCAGGTGGTGCCATACCATAGTGCCAGCCCCCTAAACTTTTTTTTTTAACTTTAATTTAATGAATATAAATTTCCAATGTACAGCTTATGGATGACAATGGCTTCCCCCCCATAACGTCCCTCCAAACCGCAACCCTCCCTTTTCCCACTCCCTATCCCCTTCCATTCACATCAAGATTCATTTTCGATTCTCTTCATATACAGAAGATCAGTTTAGCATACATTAAGTAAAGATTTCAACAGTTTGCACCCATATAGACACACAAAGAGAAAAATACTGCTTGAGTACTCATTATAGCATTAAATCTCAATGTACAGCACATTAAGGACAGAGATCCTACGTGAGGAGTAAGTGCACAGTGACTCCTGTTGTTGACTTTACAAATTGACACTCCTGTTTATGGCATCAGTAATCTCCCTATGCTCAAGTCATGAGTTTCCAAGGCTATGGAAGCCTTTTGAGTTCTCTGACTCTTATCTTGTTTAGACAAGGTCATAGTCAAAGTGGAAGTTCTCTCCTCCCTTCAGAGAAAGGTACCTCAACAGAAGCTAAATTTTTTAGAAACTGGGACATAGAGCTGCCAAGCAGAACTGATCATGTTGTGTTCATCAGAAAGGAATCACAAAAAACAAAGACAAAAAAAAAAAAAAAAAAAAAAAAAAAAAAAAAAAAAAAAAAAAAAAAACAAGAACTAGGGAAACAGGACTAAAGGCAAATAGAGTAGATACTTCTCTCCATTTGAAACTTATTTTTCTTTCAAAAAAATCCAGATTGTTAACTGGCACATAAAAAGAGAGAGAACATTTATGAAGCACTGTGTAACGTTTTCCTGCATGAATATATTGTGTAGTGTTCAATTGAAATAAACATATTGCCTTTTTTATAGTGGAAACATTGAGTATTAACATTGAAAATCGGATTTCAATTCTTTTAGTAGGATAAAACTTCTTTTTAAGTCTATACACTGATGACTAGCACTTTCCCACCATCTTTATAAAAACTGCTCCCTTGGGATCGGCACTGTGGCAAAGCAGGGAAAGCCTCTGACTGCAATACCAGCATCCCATATGGGCACTGGTTCAAGTTCTGGCTGCTCCACTTCGGATCCAGCTCTCTGGTATGGCCTGGGAAGGCAGTGGAGGATGGTCCAAGTCCTTGGGCCACTGCATCCCCATGGGAGGCCTGGAAAGCTCCTGGCTGCTGACTTCAGATTGGCACGACTCCGTCCATTTTAGGAGTGTGCCGGCGGATGGATGACCTCTCTCTCTCATTCTGCATCTGCCTTTCTGTAATTCTGCATTTCAAATAGATAAATGAATCTTTAAAAAAAATAAGAAAGCTAACCGGTGTTCATTACCCTTGTTGTGTATTCAAAATTCACTACATGATCAGTTTCGTGTTACTGTACCTTAGTTTTTAACTGAAGGAACCATCTGGAACAATATCAATGTTAACTACATCTCAAAGAACAAAAGAAAAGCACAAAACCTTTCAGCATTGTTCTAACCAAATGTGTTAAAACTGTCATATTGAGACTCAATTCTCCTCCGGAAGGGAGTGTTCCATTTTCTGGATCTTCATAAAATTTCATGGTGCTGGAGTTCAACCAGTCATCTGGGAATACTGGATTATTTGAATAAAAATTGGAGAATAGTAACATGACTTGAAGCACTGTTTCTTTCTCTCAAATGTCTTCTCTCACAATGGCATTCTAGGGAAAAACCTCCAGTGACCGTGCATTATAATATCCATGGCTAAACTTACATATTATTTTCAAACAAGTGTTGTGAGATTGATTACAAGATGGAAACACTTATCCAGAACACATGAGGGGTCTAGGGCTCACAAATGGACCCCACACCAGGGACTTGTGCCTTCACCTAGTACTGTTTAAGGAATGTATTCTTCAGGTGTCCATGGGGCTGTGGGCATGAGGTGCAGGAAGGAGTTGAGACAGGATGCAGGCTCACATACAAAAACTGAGATGTCATAAGGACCATGGGAGATGGTGCCCATCAGTAACCATGAGTGAAAGGAAGGGAAAGGTCAGGCAGGCTCAGAAGAATGCAGGCTTTGTGGTGCAAGTGTATGCTTGGCAGGAGCTGGGGACAGAGCAGGGAGGGAGGGGAAGAATGGCAGCCTCAGTGCAGACTCGTGTGTGCACAAGGGCAGCATGGGTGCTGTCCTAGAGTGAGACCAGGGTGACCTTGACCTCACTCACTGATGCACATGGTTACTCTTAGTATCAGAACACATGCACTAAAATTACCATGGACTCCCCATTGCTGGAGACCTGCTTTCACCCTCACAGTTCCTAGGGGCATCCACTGAGTTGAACTACACAACAGCGTTAGGTTCACTGCTGCTCATGGACACTCAGGAGACTGACGTGGGGGATAGAATCTCCAGTTTATACTGGGCCTGCGTGGTGATACTGAAATTGAGTCTGTCTCAGTGTGGGCTCCTGTGCTTGTTTCTCTCCTCCACGGTGTTTATGAACTGCCCCTTCCCACCTGAATTCAAGGTAGATCAGTGCAGCTGTTGTGACCCCAGCTCTTGGTGGATGGATAACATGATCCTCATGTCAATGCCCCAGTGCTATGGGTGTGAGGACGTTGGTCCTTCCTGAGGTATACTCATCAGTGACCATAAACTTGAAGCAGACATAAATGCTTGCCTTACACAGTGAACTCTTTCTCAGAGTGAATCTCAAGTAAGTGTAGGTACCTGAACTGATAATCTAGGGGGACACATACATCAAAATCAGGACTTGAGGTTCCCTAGCAACTTTTGTTTCCTGAAGTATGTGTTTCTCCTGAATATTCCTAGAACTTGGAAGTAGTTTTTCCTTTGGAAAGTGTTTGGTTGCCCACAGTGCTAATTGCAGTTCAGTGTGACCCAAAAACAAAGCAAATAACAAAGAGATGTCGACAAAGAAATTGGTTGCAAGGACTTTATATGAGATAGAAAAAAAAAAAAAAACCTTAATGACAAAATTCTGGAGTAAAGGTGGTTCTGTTCCATGTGTGGAGGCAATGATGAGTTCATTCTTCATGTCCGGGTCAAGGTCTTCTGCAACAGACATAGGTGACTATAAGAATCTCATTGCAGATTCCATTTATCTCCTCTCCAACGTCACAGCGCCATTTGCAGTTACAGTATGGTTTCAGATTCTGTGGGCAACCTAGGGTACAGAGAGAGTGTCTGTCAATGAACACAGGGATCAAAGAAAAGCCAGCACCATTCCACATTGAGATGAGAGGGTCTCATGGGGGCTACATCACAGCAAGCAGTGGGAAGAGCACCCAGCCACTGGAAGGAACAGACACAAGAAGTGTTGTCACAAACACGATTTGAGACCCATTCTTCTTTGTCTGACTCTTTTTGCTCCTGAGCTCGTCAAACACATCTGAACCCAGGTTCAGCTGGGTTTACCAGTTCTCAACGTTTCTCTACTAAGCAGTGTCAAACGTTGTCCTCACAACTGGGTGTACACATTTGACCCATGGTGACTTCCCTTAAGACTCTCCAAATTTGAACAAGGCTATTTCACAGCGTATGTTGGAATACACAGTCTTTTTAGGAGGAACATCTCTTAGAATCATTTGACTTCCAATATATATTCGATTTTATTTTATTTTTTTTATTTGACAGATAGAGTTAGAGAATGAGAGAGAGAGAGACATACAGAAAGATCTACCTTCTGTTAGTTCACCCCCCAATTGGCCGCTATGACATGCACTGTGCCAATCCAAAGGCAGGAGTCAGGTGCTTCCTCCTGGTCTAGCACGTGGGTGCAGGTGCCCAAGCACTTGGCCATCCTACCCTGTCTTCCTGGGCCACAGCAGAGAGCTGGAATGGAAGAGGAGCAGCAGGGAATAGAACCTGGTACATATATGGGATGCCGGGAACACAGGTGGAGGATTAGCCAAGTGAGCCACTGGTTTGTCCCATATTTTCTTTGTTTGTAACATTTAGTATTAACTCATAATACATTTGTACTTTTTGTGGGATACACATTATCTTAATAAAAAGTATTTGAATCCAGTCAGCTTGTAACCTCTGTAGTCGTCTAGATTTGTTGCATTTTGTATCAAATGTTCGCTTTTTTTTACTCTCTCTATAGGAAATGCAGAATATTCAGATCTATGGTTGTCCTGCTGTGGTGGGGAACACCAGGAACTACTAGCTGGACGTACCTGTTGAATGAACCCTGTTGGAAAAAACTCAAGGCTATGAGAAGCTAAGGAAATTCAGCAGAGTGACTAAGACCTTTGAAGACTCAATTCCAGAGCCTTCCTTCAATCCTCCTGCCTCAGTTTCCATAGTTCTTCCATGTTGGAGTCTCTCACCTCGGTTCTGAAGAGCAGAAGTTTCATCCTCTGCACAGGAGTTGGCCATGACCTTGTCTCCGACATCTGTCTGCTCCTGGTCTGGAATCTCTTCATCTGATGGTGGCACAGGCTTAGCCTTGGCCTGGAGTGCCACCAGGACAATGGCAGTGAGGAGGGTGAATGTCCTCATGTCTGGGAGTGAGCTGGAGGCAGGAAGAGCACGATTCTGAGTGTGCTATGCCTGAGGACGAGACCTGATTATATAGTGCTAGGAGCAGGCTCTGTGACAAAGGCTGCAGTTAGAGACGGGGTGTCTTTGAACAGGAATTGAGAGCTGCCATGCCCACCAGTGCCTTTGATGGTGCTCTGTTCGCACCGCCTGTACTATGGCAGGCATCTGTGTGTTTTTTCTCCGTTTTTGCTTCATGCTGATAATCAAGATAAAGGACTGGATATTCCTCCTAATTCCCATTTGTTTGAATATTTACTGCAAGGTAATAAAGAGAAAACAAAGAGTCATTTCATTTGTTAATTTCTGGGAGAAAAGATTCTTATTTTCCAAACATGGGCCTGTTATCAATTTGAGGTTTAAACACTGAAGCCATACCTGGAGCCCAATGCAGAGGAGTGAAATTCTTTAGCATGTTCTAAGGTGTAGCCCTCCCCATGGAGGAGGAATGAGTTTTTGGGGTATTAACTCCCTTTGGGCCAGTGTGAAGGGGAGAATTGCTGTCCTCATGCTGTTGTTGTCACCAGGTCAGGAGGCCTCTAGGGAGAGAGGTGTTCAAATTGTTCAGAGGCACTTTCATTCTTGCAGGACATATGTCTAAGCACAGCACTTGGAGGATATCCAGATACAGCAGTCTATGTTGAGAGATAGCAGAGGAATCAACACCATTACCTCTATCGTTTTTGAAACTGCAACTTTTACGTTTGGAAAATCTTAAAACCTGTAGAAGGACAAAAATTCAAATGCAGAGAGTCTGGTGAGATCCCATCCCTGTTCTCAGCTACGGTTCTGTCCAAATCTAACTACTGTCAACAAATATACACATTAGTCTGCACTAATATTTTCCTCTCATGCAATATCTTGATCACTTTGTATATCAAGACATATTAGTTCTGTCATCAGTATATATAAGTGTGCCAATATTCTGATATTCTCTGAGATAAACTGAAGGAAATCACAGTAAGAAACAAATGTCAAGCAGCAGGAGCGAGCAACTATATATCAACGATTACCTTGAATGTAAATGGAGTAAACTCTCTAGTTATAAATATGTCATGTACCTAAGTGAGTTAATGAAAACCTCAATTCTATGCTGCTTACAACATAACTCCACATCTAGGGACACATGAGCTTTGAAAGTAACAAATACTATGAGATATTCCAAGCAGATGGAGTCCAAAAGAATGCAATAGCCTTATTCTACCAGATTAATAAATTTTAAATTAAAAGTGGTATAAAGAGAAGGGAAGGTCATTATATAATGATGAAGTATGAAATTCACCAGAAGAAAATAAAAACTTTAAATGTGCATCCACCCAATATGCCTTCACCTCGATACAGAAAGGAAATGATAAGAGACCAGAACAGTGAGATTCCAGTACGATAATGACAGAAAGGTGCTTTCTGTTTCTAGGAAAATCAAAGCTACCAAATGTGAGAGGGTCATCCTATTCCCTTATCTTTTTCGCACCTACACACCCATGTTCTTAGACTAACATACATGAAATCTAGACGTTATTCCATCTAACAAAGAAGGTGTGTGCAGGGAATATTACTTTAAAAATGTGTTGTGAGATTCTGAAACTAAAGCACTGTGTCAGCATTGGGATATTTCACTGACACAGAGTTGTTGGGGCTTTAGCATCGACTGATTTTATTTTTGGGGGCAAAAATGACCATGGACATATAGATGGGAAACACTATTAACAGAGAAATCCACAACAGAAGCTATGTTTTGTAGAAAGTGAGACATAGAGATGCCAAGCAGAATTGATCATGTTGTGTTAATCAGAAAAGAATCACAGGAAACAAGAACTAAGGAAACAGGACTAAAAGCAAGCAGAGTAGATAGTTCTCTCCGTTTGAAACTTCTTTTTTCCTTAAAAAATCCATATTGTTACCTGATACATAAAGATTGAACATTAATGAAGCACCATGTGATGTTTGCATGCACGAATACATTGTGTAATGTTCAACTGAATCCAACATATCTGCCTTCTCCAACGTTTATCAGTTCTTATGGTGGAAACATTCAGTGTTAACCTGAAAATCTGAGTTCAATTCTTATAAGCAAGATAAAACTTTTTCTAAGTCTGAACACTGATGTCCAGCACCTTCCCTCCATCTTTCTACAAACTGCTTCCTTGGGGCCAACACTGTGGCACAGCAGGTAAAGACTGCAGCACTGGCACCCACATATGGATGTGGGTTTGAGTCCCAGCGGCTCCAATTCTCATCCAGCTTTCTGGAGTAGCCTGGGAAGGCAGTGGAGGATGGTCCAAGTCCTTGAGTCCCTACACAGACGCAGGGGACCAAGATAAAGCTCCTGGCTCTTGGCTTCAGGTCAGCATGGCTCGGGCCATTCTGGGAGTGAGCCAGTGGATGAAGAACCACTCTATCTGTTTTTAACGCTGCCTCTCTGTAAATCTGCCAATACAATAAATGAATAAATCTTAAAAAAAAAAAAACAAGAAACCTAGCATTTGTTCAATATTCTTGCTATGTTTCCACAATTCACTGTACATGATCAGTTTGGTGTTACTGTACATCAGTTTTTAACTGAAGGAACCATCTGGAATAATAACAATTTTAACTAAAATTCAAAGAATTAAAATAAAAGCACAAAACCTTTCAGCATTGTTCCAACCAAATGTGCTAAAGCCGTCATGCTGACTCCATTCTCCTCCTGAAGGGAGTGTTCCAATTTCTGGATCTTGATAATTTTTTTGGTGCTGGTGTTCAACCAGTCATCTGGGGATACTGGATTATTTTAATAAAAATGGAGAATAGTAACATGACTTGAAGCACTGTTTCTTTCTCTCAAATGTCTTCTCTCACGGTGGCTTTCTAGGGACAAACCTCCAGTGATTGTGCATTATAATATCATGGCTAAACTTACATATTATTTTCTAAACAGGGATTGTGAGATTGATTACAAGATGGAAACACTTATCCAGAACACAGGAGGGTTCTAGGGCTCACAATCAGACCCCACACTAGCACCTTGTGCCTTCACTTAATACTGTCTAAGGAACATATTTGTTGGGTATCTTCAGGCTGTATGCATGTGGTGCAGGAAAGGGTTGAGACAAGATGCAGACTCACATACAAAAACTAAGAAGTCATAAGGGCCCATGAGAGACAGTGCACATTGGTAACCATGAGGGAATGGAATGGACAAGGCAGCCAGGCTCAGGAAAAATGCAGGCTTTGTGGTGCATGTGTTGTGGTGAGCAGGAGCTGGAGACAGTGCAGGGAGAGGAAGAATGGCTGTCTCAATGCAGACTGTATGTGCACATGGCCAGCAAAGATATTGTCCTATAGTGAGACCAGGTTGACCTTGACCTCACTCACTGATGCACATGGTTGCTCTTAGTATCAGAACATCTGGACCAAAATTACCATGGACTCCCCATTGCTGGAGACCTGCTTTCATCCTCATAGTTCCTAGGGGCATCCACTGAGCTGAACTTCACAACAGTATTAGGTTCACTGCTGATCATGGACACTCAGGAGACTGACGTGGGGGATAGAATCTCCAGTTTGTACTGGGCCTGGGCGATGCTAGTGAAATTGAGTCATCTCAGTGTGGGCACGGAGTTCAGTGTTCTGCTCCATGCTGTGTGAGAACTGCCCCTTCCCACCTGCATTAAAGCAAGATCATTGCAGCTGTTGTGACCCCAAGTCTTGGTAGATGGGTAACAGAAGTCTCAGGTCAATACTCCAGACATGTGTGTATGAGGATGGTGGTCCTTCCTGAATATACTCATGGAGTCACCATAAACTTGAAGCAGACACAAATGCTTGTCTTAACACGTGTGAACACTTTTTCAGAGTGAAGCTCAACTAGGTGTAGGTACCTGAACTGACAATCTAGGGGGACACATAAATCAAAATCAGGACTTGAAGTTCCAGGGCAACTTTTGTTTTCTGAAGTATGAGTTTCTCCTGGATATTCCTAGAAATTGGACGTAGTTTTTCCTTTGGAAAGTGTTTGGTTGCCCACAGTGCTAATTGCAGTTCAGTGTGACTCAAAAACAAAGCAAAGAAAAAAGAGATGTTGACACAGAAATTGGTTGCAAGGACTTTAAATGGGATAGAGAAAAAAAGTTAATGCAAGGTTCTGGAGTAAAGGTGGTTCTATTCAATGGGTGAAGGAAATGACAAATTCATTCTTCATCTCTGTGTCTTCTTCTGCAACAGAAATAGATGAGTGTAGGAAACTCGTGGCAGATACCACATACTTCTTCACAAGGATCACAGCGTCTTAGAAACTGAAGGTCTCTTTTGATGGTCCTGACTGTCCGGGAGTCTTGGCTGTTATGGGAGGCTCTGTGGTCTCATTGGTCCCAGGGGTCAGAGGTCTGGGCGGTAATAGGGTTCTCGGTTTTAACGGGGGTCTGGGCAGAATCGGCGGATTCAGCAGACAAACAAGGATACAGAGAGAGGGTCTGGCAATGAACACAGGGTTCAAAGAAAAGCAGGGACTGTTCCAGCTGAGCTGAGAGGGTCTCATATGGACTACATCACAGCCAGCAGCAGGAAGAGCACCCAGCCACTGGAAGGAACAGACACAGCAAGTGTGGTCACAAACACGATTTGAGACCCTTTCTCCTTTGTCCGAGTCTTTGTGCTCCTGACCTTGTCAAACACATCTGAACACAGCTTTAGCTGGGTCTCCAGGTTCTCAACGTTTCTCTACTAAGCAGTGTCAAATGCTGTCCTCATAACTGGATTACACATTTGACCCAGGGTGACTTCTCTTAAGACTCTCCAAATTTGAAGAATCCTATTTATGGATGTATGTTGGAATACAAAGTCTTTTTAGCAGGAACATCACTTAGATTCATTTGACTTCCAATATTGTTCTATTTTAAATTATTTGTTTGAAACATTTTTAATAACTTTTAAAACATTTGTACCCTGTGGGGTATACACATTAACTTAATGCATTCACAGAGTGTACTTAGAGCCAATCAGCATTCAGCCTCTGGAGTAGCCCACACACTTCTTCCATTGTGTAAATAACGTTCACACTTTCTCAGTCTTTCTATAGGAAATGCCAGATTATTCAGATCTATGGTTTCCTACTGTGGTGGGGAACACTAGGAACTACTAGCTGGATGTGACTGTTGAATTGAACCCTGTTGGAAAAAACTCAAGGCTATGAGAAGCTAAGTAATTGCTGTGGTGTGACTAAGACTTTGAAGACTCGATTCCAGAGCCTTCCTTCAATCCTCCTGCCTTAGTTTCCATAGTTCTTCCATGTTGGAGTCTCTCACCTTGGTCCCGAAGAGCAGAAGTTTCATCCTCTGCACAGGAGATGGCCATGATCTTGTCTTCTGCATCTGTCTGCTCCTGGTCTGGAACCGCATCATCCATTCGTGGCACAGGCTCAGCCTTGGTCTGGAGTGCCACCAGGACAATGGCAGTGAGGAGGGTGAAGGCCCTCATGTTTGGGAGTGAGCTGGAAGCTGGATGAGCAGGATTTTGTGTATGCTGTCAGTGAGGGTGAGACTTGTAGGTTTAGTTCTCAGAGCAGCTCTGTGACAAAGCTGTGATTAGAGATGGTATGCCTTTGATCAGGAAGTGAGGGCTTCTCTTGCCCTCAGAGTGCCTTTGATGGTGCCCTGTTCTGAAGGTCTGTGTTATGGCAGGCATCTGTGTCTTTTCTCTCCATCTTTGCTTCCCACCTATAATCAAGAAAAAAGGACTGGATATTTCCCCTATTTCCAATCTGCTTGAATAGTTACTTCAGAATAATAAAAAGAAAACAAAGAGTCATTTCATTTGTTAATTTCTGGGAGCAAAGTTTGTTATTTTCCAAACATGGAGCCTGGTATCCATTTTTGTTTTAGACACTGAAGCCATACCTGGAGCCCAATGCAGAGGAGTGAAATTCTTTAACATGTTCTAGGGTGTAGCCCTCCCCTTGGAGGAGGAGTGAGTTTGTGGGGTGTTATGTCCATTTGTGCCAGTGTGAGGGGAAAAATGCTGTCCTCATTTTGTCATTGTCACTAGCTCAGGAGGCTTCTAGGGAGAGAGATGTTCAAATTGTTCAGAGGCACTTTCATTCCTGAGATACGTATGTCTGAGCACAACTCATGGAGAATGATCCAGATACATATTCTGCTTTGAGAGATAGCAGAATAATCAACACCATTGTCCCTAGCATTTTGGAGACTGAAAACTTTTACATTTGGAAAGTCTTAAAACCTGTAGAAGGACAAAATCAAATGTCAAAAGTCTGATGGGATCCCTTCCCTGTTGTCAGTACAGTTCTTCTCAAATCTAACTACTGTCAACAAATGTACACATTAGTCTGCTCTAATATTTTCCCCTAATGCGATATCTTGATCACTTTGTGTATCAGGGCCTAATGAGTATCTCACTCCTGTGTGCCAACATTTCCATTCTCTCTCTGAGATGAAAGTGAAGGAAATGGCAGTAGGAAAGAAATGTCAGACAGCATGAGTGAGCTACTGTGTATCAATAATTACCTTGAATGTAATGGAGTAAACTCTCTACTTGTAAATATGTCAAGTAACTAAGTGATTTGATGAAAGAACTCATTCTATGCTGCTTGCAACATAACTCCACATCTAGGGGCTCATGGGCATTGAAAGTAACAAATTCCATGAGATATTCCAAGCAGATGGAGTCCAAAGGAATGCAATAATCAGATTTCTACCAGAGAAATAAATTTCAAATTAAGTTTGTATAAAGAGGTGGGAAGGTCATTATATAATGATGAAGGATTTAATTCCCCAGGAGAAAATAACAACATTAAATGTGCATCCACCCAATATGCCTTCACCTCAATACAGAAAGGAAATGATAAGAGACCAGAACAGTGAGATTCCAGTACAATAATGACAGAAAGTTTCTTTCTGTTGAAAGCTTCTAAATGTGAGAGGGTCATCCTATTGCCTTATCCTGCTTGTACCTTCACACCCATGTTTTTAGACTAAAATATATGATACCTAGAGGCTATTACATCTAAGAAAGAAGGTGTGTACTGGGAATATTACTTTAAAAATGTGTTGTAAGATTCTCAAACTAACATGCTGTTTCAGCACTGGGATATTTCATTGACACAGAGTTGTTGGGTGTTTTGCATCTGTCTGATTTTATTTCTTGGGGTTATAATGACCATGGAAATTTAGATGGGAAACACTATTAACAGAGAAATCCATAACAGAAGCTATGTTATGTAGAAAGTGGGACACAGAGATGCCAAGCAGAATTGATCATGTTGTGTTAATCTGAAAAGAACTTCAGGAAGTGAGAAATCAAACAAAACACAACTAAAATAAATAGATTAGATATTTTCTCCATTTGAAATTTTTCTTTTAAAAAATCTTGATTGTTTACTGGTACACAAAGATTGAACATTAATGAAGCACCGTGTGATGTTTCATGCATGAATACATAGTGTAATGTTGAACTGAATCCAACACATCTGCCCTATCCAATGTTTCTCAATTCTTTATGGTGGGGGCGGAGCCAAGATGGCGGAATAGTGAGGGCGCGCACCGATAGTCTGGGAAAATTTAGTTTAATAAAAGCGGAATTACGGTAGCCTCAGAAAAAGGATCAGGAAAAAATTGCAGAGGAAACTCTTCCGGAGCTATTCGCTGTGACCCAAAGGACCTACTGGGAGAGCAGGGTCACCCACCACGTGGAAACTGAACTGCGATAGCCGCAGAGTCTGAGTGCCAGTGCAGGAAGGGGAGTCTATGTGACAAAGACACCAGCGGGGAGAGGAGAGACGCCTAGGGCTCCGAGTCCACACATCAGCGCTGGAAGCGGAGGTGAGCTCACATACAGAATGGCTCAAATACAGAAATCTAACAACAACAGATGCTGGCGAGGATGTGGGGAAAAAGGGACACTAACCCACTGTTGGTGGGAATGCAAACTGGTCAAGCCACTATGGAAGTCAGTCTGGAGATTCCTCAGAGACCTGAGTATAACCCTACCGTTCGACCCAGCCATCCCACTCCTTGGGATTTACCCAAAGGAATTTAAATTGGCAAACAAAAAAGCGGTGTGCACCCTAATGTTTATTGCAGCACAATTCACAATAGCCAAGACCTGGAACCAACCTAAATGCCCAACAACGGTAGACTGGATAAAGAAATTATGGGATATGTATTCTTTAGAGTACTATACTGCAGCAAGAAACAATGAAATCCAGTCTTTTGCAATAAAATGGAGGAATCTCGAACACATCATGCTGAGTGAAATAAGCCAGTCCCAAAGGGACAAATACCATATGTTCTCCCTGATCGGTGATAACTGACTGAACACCAAAAAGGAAACCTCCTGAAGTGAAATGGACACTATGAGAAACGGTGACTTGATCAGCATAGCCCTGACTGTTAATGAACAACTTAATACATTATCCCTCTTAGTAGTTTTTTTTTTAACTTTTATTTATGAATATAAATTTCCAAAGTACGACTTATGGATTACAATGGCTTCCCCCCAATAATGTCCCTCCCACCCACAACCCTCCCCTTTCACACTCCCTCTCCCCTTCCATTCGCATCAAGATTCATTTTCGATTATCTTAATATACAGAAGATCAGCTTAGTATACATTAAGTAAGGATTTCAACAGTTTGCTCCCACACAGAAAGATAAAGTGAAAAATAATAGATGATTTTTTTTAAATGATGATGAAATCAGATCAGACCTATTGTCATGTTTAATCCCAGTGAGAGTCAAGTTGGGAATTGATAATTTGTTTTCCTGTTTTTTTTTTTTAGTATACATTAAGTAAAGATTTCAACAGTTTGCACCCCCATAGAAACACAAAGTGAAATATATTGTTTGAGTACTCGTTATAGCATTAAATCTCAAGTAGTTCTTTTGTCTGTTCTACTTAATATGACTGGTTTAATTCTGTAATTAATACACAGTTATTCATAAGTGTTGAAATTTAACTGAAATGTGATCCCTGTTAAACATGAGTGGGAATAAGAGAGGGAAGAGATGTACAATTTGGGACATGCTCAGGCTGACTTGCCCCAAATGGTAGAGTTAGAAACATACCAGGGGACTCCAATTCAATCCCATCAAGGTGGCATGTATCAATGCCATCTCACTAGTCCCAGTGATCAATTTCTGTTCACAATTGATCATAATGAAAGGACTAAGAGTCAAAGGGAGCACATAAACATGTCTAGCACCTGCTAATATTAACCGATAGAATAAATAAAGCGGACAGTTATCCAACATGGGAAGCGAGATACTCAGCAGACCCATAAAATGGCGGATGTCCTAAACAGCTCTCTGGCCTCAGAATCAGCCCTAAAGGCATTCCGATTCTGCTGAAAAGCCCATGAGAGTATTTCAGGCATGGAAAGTCAAGACACTCTGGCAAAAAAAAAAAAAAAAAAAAAAAAAAAAAAAAAAAAAAAAAAAAAAACCACCTAAATGAATGCTCTCTGTGAGTGAGATCCCAGTGGAAAGAACAGGTTTCAAAGAAGGAGGTACCTTTCTCTGAAGAGAGGAGAGAACCTCCACTTTGACTATGACCTTGTCTAAACAAGATAAGAGTTGGAGAACTCAGAGGGCTTCCATAGCCTTGGAAACTCATGACTGGAGCATGGGGAGATTACTGAGGCCATAAACAAGAGTGTCAATTTGTAAAATCAACAACAGGAGTCACTGTGCACTTACTCCTCATGTAGGATCTCTGTCCTTAGTGTGCTGTACATTGAGACTTAATGCTATAACGAGTACTCAAACAGTATATTTCACTTTGTGTTTCTATGGGGGTGCAAACTGTTGAAAGCTGTACTTAATGTATACTAAACTGATCTTCTGTAAAAAAAAAGAAGAAGAAGAAATTATCAATTCCCAACTTGACTCTCACTGGGATTAAACATGAAAATAGGTCTGAAAAAAAATTCTTTATGGTGGAAACATTCAGTGTTAACCTTGAAAATCTGAGTTCAATCCTTTTAAGCAAGATCAAACTTCTTTCTAAGTCTGTACCCTGTTGTCTATCACCTCTCCACCATCTTTATAAAAACTGCTTCCTTGGGAGATACACATCAGACCCATAGAATGGCAGATGTCCTAAACAGCACTCTGGCCTCAGAATCAGCCCTTAAGGCACACAGATCTGGCTGAACAGCCCATGAGAGTATTTCAGGCATGGAAAGCCAAAACATTCTGGCAAAAAAAAAAAAAAAAAAAAAAAAAAACCTACATGAAAGATCTCCACATGTGAGATCCCAGTGAAAAGAACAGCTCATCAAAGAATGAGATACCTTTCTCTGAAGGGAGGAGAGAACTTCCACTTTGACTACGACCTATCTAAGTATGATCAGAGTTGGTGAACTCAAAAGGCTTCCATAGCCTTGGCGGCTCATGACAAGAGCCTAGGGTGATTACTGATGCCATAAACAAGAGTGTGAATTTGTTAAGTCAACAACAGGAGTCACCGTACACTTACTCCTCATGTAGAATCTCTGTCCTTAATATGCTGTACATTGTGAATTAATACTATAACTAGTACTCATACAGTATTTTTCACTCTGTGTTTCTATGTGGGTGCAAACTGTTGAAATCTTTACTTAATGTATGCTAAACTGATCTTCTGTTTATAAAGAGAATTGAAAATGAATCTTGATGTGAATGGAAGGGGAGAGGGAGAGGGAAAAGGGAGGGTTGCAGGTGGGAGGGAAGTTATGGGGAGGGAAGCCTTTGTAATCCATAAGCTATACTTTGGAAATTTATATTCATTAAATAAAAGTTAAAAAAATAAAAATAAGAATAAAAAAATAAAATTAATGTGGGATAAAAAAAACTTTTAAAAAAGAAAAAACCTGGCCGGCGCCGCGGCTCACTAGGCTAATCCTCCGCCTAGCGGCGCCGGCACACCGGGTTCTAGTCCCGGTCGGGGCGCTGGATTCTGTCCCGGTTGCCCCTCTTCCAGGCCAGCCCTCTGCTGTGGCCAGGGAGTGCAGTGGAGGATGGCCCAGGTGCTTGGGCCCTGCACCCGCATGGGAGACCAGGAAAAGCACCTGGCTCCTGGCTCCTGCCATCGGATCAGCGCGGTGCGCTGGCCGCAGCGCGCCGGCCGCGGCGGCCATTGGAGGGTGAACCAACGGCAAAGGAAGACCTTTCTCTCTGTCTCTCTCTCTCACTGTCCACTCTGCCTGTAAAAAAAAAAAAAAAAAAAAAAAAAAAAAAAAAAAAAAAAAAAGAAAAAACCTAGCAGGTGTTCAACATGCTTTTTGTGTTTCCAAAATCCACTGCACATGATCACTTTTCTGTTATGGTACCTTAGTTTTTAACTGAAGGAATCATCTGGAACAATATCAATGTTAACTACATCTCATTTAAAATAAAAGCACAAATTTTTTCAGCAGTGTTCCAACCAAATGTGTTAAAGCTGTCACGCTGAGACTCCATTCTCCTCCAGAAAGGGAGTGTTCCAATTTCTGGATCTTGATCATTTTTCTTGGTGCTGGTGTTCAAACTGTCGTCTGGGTGTATTGGATTATTTGAATACAAAATGGAGAAGGGTAACACGACTTGAAGCACAATTTCTTTCTATCAAATGTCATCTCTTTTTTTTTTTTTTTTTTTTTGACGGGCAGAGTGGACAGTGAGTTAGAGAGAGAGACAGAGAGAAAGGTGTTCCTTTTGCCGTTGGTTAACCTCCAATGGCCAACGCGGCTGGTGCGTAGCGGCCTCTGTACCACGCTGATCCAATGGCAGGAGCCAAGTGCTTCTCCTGGTCTCCCATGGGGTGCAGGGCCCAAGCACTTGGGCCATCCTCCATTGCACTCCCAGGCCACAGCAGAGAGCTGGCCTGGAAGAGGGGCAACCGGGACAGAATGCAGTGTCCCAACCGGGACTAGAACCCAGTGTGCCACGGCGCCGCAAGGCGGAGGATTTGCCTAGTGAGCCGCGGCACAGGCCCAAATGTTAATTCTTAAAACGGCTATCTTGCTCAAGCATCCAGTGATTGTGCATTAAAATAGCTGTGGCTTAAACTTACATATTATTTTTCGGAACAGGTGTTGTGAGATTACCAGATGGAAACACTTATCCAGAGCATATGAGGAGTCTAGGGTCACAAAGAGAGCCCACCAGACCTTGTGCCTTGACTAAGTACTGTTCAAGGAACGTATTTGTCGAGTTTCCATAGGTCTGTGGGCATGTGGTGCTGGAAAGGGTTCAGAATGCAGACCCCCACACACAAAAACGAAGAAGTCATACGGGCCCATGGGAGACAGTGCACCTCAGCAACATGAGTGAGTGGTAGGGAAAAGGCAGACAGCCTAGGGAGAGTGCAGGCTTTGTGATTCACGTGTTTGTGTGCGCACGATCTGGGGACAGAGTAGGGAGGGAGAAATTGCATCCTCAGTGCAGACTCCATGTGTGCTGTGCACAAGGCCAGCATGGGTGCTGTCATATAGCGAGATCAGGTAGACCTTCACCTCGCTCACTGATGCACATGGTGACTTTCAGTATGAGAACATCTGCACCAAAATTACCATGGACTCCCCACTGCTGGAGACCTGCTTTCTCCCTCACAGTTTCTAGTGGTGCCCCCTCAGCAACACTTCACAGCAGTGTTAGGGTCACCACAGCTTATGGACACTCAGGAGACCGATGTGGGGGATTGACTCTCAAGTGTGTATTGGGCCTGGGGAGGTGCTACTGAAAATGAGTCCATCTCAGGGTGGGCTCCTGTGCTTGTTGCTCTCCTCCATGGTGTTTATGAACTGCCCCTTCCCACCTGAATTCAAGGTAGATCAGTGCAGCTGTTGTGACCCCAGGTCTCATGTCAATGCCCCAGTGCTATGAGTGTAGGGATGGTCATCCTTCCAAAGATGTAATCATGGGATGACCATAAACTTGAAGCAGACACAAATGCTTTGTCTTAACACATGTGAACTCTTCTTCAGAGTGAATCTCCACTCAGTGTTGGTACCTGAGCAGACAATCCAGGGGGACACATAGAGCAAAATCAGGACTTGAAGTTCCCTAGCAGCTTTTATTTTCTGAAGTATGTGTTCATGCTTGATATTCCTAGAATTGGAGGTAGCTTTCCCTTTGGAAAGTGTGTGATTTCCCCACAGTGCTAATTGCAGTTCAGTGTGACCCAAAAGCATAGCAAATAGGAAAGAGATGTTGACACAGAGATTGGTTGCCAGGACTTTATATGAGATACAGAAAAAAAAAACTTAATGGCAAGATTCTGGAGTAAAGATGGTTCTCTCCAATGTGTGGAGGCAATGATGAGTTCATTCTTCATTTTTGACTTTTTCCCGGCAACAGATATACTTGGAGTTAAATAGGCCGCAGCTACCATCTATCACCTCCCAAGGATCACAGTATTTTTTGCACGAACAGGGCATTTTCTGGCTTCTCAGCGGCGAAACTAGGGTAGAGAGAGGGGTCCTTCTATGAATACAAGGATCAAGAAAAGCCAGGACCATTCCACACTTAGATGAGAGGGTCTCATATGGACTACATCACAGCCAGCAGCAGGAAGAGCACCCAGCCACTGGAAGGAACAGACACAGCAAGTGTGGTCACAAACACGATTTGAGACCCTTTCTCCTTTGTCCGAGTCTTTGTGCTCCTGACCTTGTCAAACACATCTGAACACAGCTTTAGCTGGGTCTCCAGGTTCTCAACATTTCTCTACTAAGCAGTGTCAAATGCTGTCCTCATAACTGGATTACACATTTGACCCAGGGTAACTTGCCTTAAGACTCTCCAAATTTGGACAAGGCTATTCCAAAGACATATGTTGGAATACACAGTCTTTTGTGAGGAACATCTCTTTGAGGTTTTTGACTTTCAATGTTTCTTCTATTTCATTCTATTTGTTTGTAACATTTAGTATTAACTCTTAATACATTTGTACCTCTTGGGGTATACACAATACCTTAACAAAGCACAGAGTGTACTTGGATCCAATCAGCTAGTAACCTCTGTAGTCCACACTTGAACCATTTTGTTGAATGTTCCCTGCTTTGCAGTCTCTCTATAGGAAATGCCAGAGTATTCAGATCTATGGTTGCCCTGCTGTGGTGGGGAACACTAGGAACTACTAGCTGGACATACCTGTTGAACTGAACCCTGTTGGAAAAAACTCAAGGCTATGAGAACCTAAGTAAATTCAGCAGAGTCACTAAGACCTTTGAAGACTCAACCCCAGAGCCTTCCTCCAACCTTTCCTCTTCAGTTTCGGTAGTTCTTCCAAGTTGGATTCTCTCACCTGGATCCTGAAGAGCAGAGGTTTCATCCTCAGCAAAGGAGATGGCCATGACCTGGCCACCCACATCTGTCCCCTCCTGGTCTTGAATCTCTTCATCTGATGGTGGCACAGGCTCAGCCTTGGCCTGGAGTGCCACCAGGACAATGGCAGTGAGGAGGGCGAACGTCCTCATGTCTGGGAGTGAGCTGGAGGCAGGAAGAGCAGGGTTCTGAGTGTGCTGTGAGTGAGGACGAGACTTGATTATATAGTGCTAGGAGCAGGCTCTGTGACAAAGGCTGCAGTTAGAGACGGGCTGTATTTGATCCGGGGGGGGGGGGGGGGGCTGCCATGCCTTCAAAGTGCCTCTGCTGGTGCTCTGTTCTCACCGTCTGCATTATGGCAGGCATCTGTGTGTTTTCCCTCCATCTATGCTTCATGCTGATAATCGAGATAAAGGAGTGGATATTTCCCTCCAATTCCCATCTGCTTGAATATTTACTTCAGAATAATAAAAAGAAAACAAAGAGTCATTTCATTTGTTAATTTCTGGGAGCAAAGTTTGTTATTTTCCAAACATGGAGCCTGGTATCCATTTTTGTTTTAGACACTGAAGCCATACCTGGAGCCCAATGCAGAGGAGTGAAATTCTTTAACATGTTCTAGGGTGTAGCCCTCCCCTTGGAGGAGGAGTGAGTTTGTGGGGTGTTATGTCCATTTGTGCCAGTGTGAGGGGAAAAATGCTGTCCTCATTTTGTCATTGTCACTAGCTCAGGAGGCTTCTAGGGAGAGAGATGTTCAAATTGTTCAGAGGCACTTTCATTCCTGAGATACGTATATCTGAGCACATCACACGGAGGATGATCCAGATACATCTTCTGCTTTGAGAGATAGCAGAATAATGAACACCATTATCCTTAACATTTTCGGTGGCCTAAAACTTTTATGTTTGGAAAATTTTATATCCGTAGAAGGACAAAGTCAAATGTCAAAAGTCTGATGAAGGCCAGTGCCGCGGCTCAATATGCGAATTGTCTGCCTTGCAGTGCCGGCACACCAGGTTCATGTCCCGGTCGTGGCGCCAGATTCTGTCCCGGTTGCCCCTCTTCCAGGCCAGCCCTCTGCTGTGCCCCAGGAGTGCAGTGGAGGATGGCCCAAGTTCTTGGGTCCTGCACACGCATGGGAAACCGGGAGAAGTGCCTGGCTCCTGGCTTCAGATCAGCTAGGTGCGCTGGCGATGGGGGCCATTGGAAGGTGAACCAATGGCAAAAGGAAGACCTTTCTCTCTGTCTCTCTCTCTCACTGTCCACTCTGCCTGTCAAAAATAAAAATAAAATTAAAAAAATTAAAAAAAAATGTTTGATGAGATCCCTTCCCTGAACTCAGCTACGGTTCTGTCCAAATCTAACTACTGTCAACAAATGTACACATTAGTGTGCACTAATACTTTCCCATAATGTGATATCTGACCTCTTTGTATATCAAAGCATATTGAGTTTTTCATCAATATACTCAAGTGTGCCAACATTCCCAAACTCTCTGAGATGAAAGTGAAGGAAATGGCACTAGAAAAGAAATACCAGACAACATGAGTGAGCCACTGTGTATCAACAGTTAACTTGAATGTAAATGGAGTAAAATCTCTAGTTATAAATATGTCAAGTGACTAAGTGAATTGATGAAAGCATCATTCTATGCTGCTTACAACATAACTCCACATCTAGGGGCACATGGGCACTGAAAGTGACAAATACCATGAGATATTCCACACAGGTTGATTCCAAAGGAAAGCAATAATCGGATTTCCACCAGATAAATAAATTTCAAATTAAGTTGGTATAAAGAGGTGGGAAGGTCATTATATAATGATGAAGGATTTAATTCAACAGAAGAAAATAACAACGTTAAATGTGGATCCACCCAATACGCCTTCACCTCGATACAGAAAGGAAATGATAAGAGACCAGAACAGTGAGATTCCAGTACGTTAATGACAGAAAGGTGCTTTCTGTTTCTAGGAAAATCAAAGCTACCAAATGTGAGAGGGTCATCCTATTGCCTTATCCTGTCTGTACCTACACACCCATGTTCTTACACTAATGTATATGATACCTAGAGGCTATTCCATCTAACAAAGAAGGTGTGTCATAGGAATATTACTGTAAAACTGTGTTGTGAGATTCTGAAACTAATGCTCTGTGTCAGCATTGGGATATTCCACTGACACAGAGCTGTTGGGCTTTAGCATCTGACTAATTTTTTTTCTTGGCGTGATTTTGAGCATGGACATATTGATGGGAAACTCCATTTTCAGAGAAATCCACAACAGAAGCTATGTTTTGTAGAAAGTGGGACATAGAGATGCCAAGCAGAATTGGTCATGTTGTGTTAATCAGAAAAGAATCACAGGAAATTAGAACTAAGGAAACAGGACTAAAAGCAAGCAGAGTAGATAGTTCTCTCCATTTGAAACTTTTTTTCCTTAAAAAATCCATATTGTTACCTGATACATAAAGATTGAACATTAATGAAGCACCATGTGATGTTTGCATGCATGAATACATTGTTTAATGTTCAATTGAATCCAACATATCTGCCTTCTCCAACGTTTATCAGTTCTTATGGTGGAAACATTCAGTGTTAACCTGAAAATCTGAGTTCAATTCTTATAAGCAAGATACAACTTTTTCTAAGTCTGAACACTGATGTCCAGCACCTTCCCTCCATCTTTCTACAAACTGCTTCCTTGGGGCCAACACTGCGGCATAGCAGGTAAAGACTGTCTGCAGTGCTGGCACCCGATACGGATGCGGGTTTGAGTCCCAGTGGCTCCACTTCTGATCCAGCTTTCTGGTATAGCCTAGGAAGGCAGTGGAGGATGGTCCAAGTCCTTGGGCCCCTACACAGATGCAGGAGGCCAGATAAAGCTCCTGGCTCTTAGCTTCAGGTCAGCATGGTCCGGGCCATTCTGGGAGTGAGCCAGTGGATGAAGAACCTCTCTATCTGTTTCTAACGCTGCCTCCCTGAAAATCTGCCAATCACATAAATGAATAAATCTTAAAAAAAAAAAAAAAACACAAGAAACGTAGCAGTTGCTCAATATTCTTGCTATGTTTCCACAATTCAGTGTGCATGATCAGTTTGGTGTTACTGTACATCAGTTTTTAACTGAAGGAATCGTCTGGAATAATAACAATTTTAATTACAATTCAAACAATTAAAATAAAAGCACAAAACCTTTCAGCATTGTTCCAACCAAATGTGTTAAAACTGTCATGCTAAGAATCCATTTTCCTCTGGAAGGGAGTGTTCCAACTTCTAGATTGTGATAATTTTTTTTAACTTTTATTTAATGAATATAAATTTCCAAAGTATGGCTTATGGATTACAATGGCTTCCACCCCCAAACCGTCCCTCCCACCCACAACCCTCCCCTTTCCCACTCCCTCTCCCCTTCCATTCACATCAAGATTCATTTTCGATTCTCTTAATTAAAGAAGATCAGTTTAGTATACATTAAGTAGAGATTTCAACAGTTTGCTCCCACACAGAAACATAAAGTGAAAAATAATAGATGATTTTTTAAATGATGATGAAATCAGATCAGACCTATTGTCATGTTTAATCCCAGTGAGAGTCAAGTTGGGAATTGATAATTTCTTTTCTTTTTTTTTTTTTTTTTTACAGAAGATCAGTTTAGTATAGATTAAGTAAAGATTTCAACAGTTTGCACCCCTATAGAAACACAAAGTGAAATATACTGTTTGAGTACTTGTTATAGCATTAAATCTCAATGTACAGCACATTAAGGACAGAGATCCTACATGAGGAGTAAGTGCACAGTGACTCCTGTTGTTGACTTTACAAATTGACACTCCTGTTCATGGCATCAGTAATCTCCCTATGCTCCAGTCATGAGTTTCCAAGGCTATGGAAGCCTTTTGAGTTCTCCGACTCTTATCTTGTTTAGACAAGGTCATAGTCAAAGTGAAAGTTCTCTCCTCTCTTCAGAGAAAGGTACCTCCTTCTTTGAAGACCTGTTCTTTCCACTGGGATCTCACTCATAGAGATCTTTCATTTAGGTGGTTTTTTTTTTTTTTTTTTTTTTTTGCCTGAGTGTCTTGGCTTTCCATGCCTGAAATACTCTCATGGGCTTTTCAGCCAGATTGGAATGCCTTTAGGGCTGATTCTGAGGCCAGAGTGCTATTTATGACATCTGCCATTCTATGGGTCTGCTGAGTATCTCGCTTCCCATGTTGGATCACTCTCCCCTTTATTTATTCTATTGGTTAGTATTAGCAGGTACTAGACTTGTTTATGTGCTCCCTTTGACTCTTAGTCCTTTCATTATGATCAATTGTGAACTGAGATTGATCACTCGGACTAGTGAGATGGCATTGGTACATGTCACCTTTATGGGATTGAATTGGAGTCCCCTGGTATGTTTCTAACTGCCATTTGGGGCAAGTCAGCTTGAGCATGTCCCAAATTGTACATCTCTTCCCTCTCTTATTCCCACTCTTATGTTTAACAGGGATCACATTTCAGTTAAATTTCAACACTTAAGAATAACTGTGTATTAATTACAGAATTAAACCAGTCATATTAAGTAGAACAGACAAAAAAAACTACTAAGAGGGATGATGTATTAAGTTGTTCATTAACAGTCAGGGCTATGCTGATCAAGTCACCGTTTCTCATAGTGTCCATTTCACTTCAACAGGTTTCCTTTTTGGTGTTCAGTCAGTTGTCACCGATCAGGGAGAACATACAATATTTGTCCCTTTGGGACTGGCTTATTTCACTCAGCATGATGTGTTCCAGATTCCTCCATTTTGTTGCAAATGACTGGATTTCGTTGTTTCTTACTGCGGTATAGTATTCTAAAGAGTACATATCCCATAATTTCTTTATCCAGTCTACCGTTGATGGGCATTTAGGTTGGTTCCAGGTCTTGGCTATTGTGAATTGTGCTGTAATAAACATTAGGGTGCAGACCACTTTTTTGTTTGCCAATTTAAATTCCTTTGGGTAAACTCCAAGGAGTGGGATGGCTGGGTCGAACGGTAGGGTTATATTCAGGTCTCTGAGGAATCTCCAGACTGACTTCCATAGTGGCTTGACCAGTTTGCATTCCCACCAACAGTGGGTTAGTGTCCCCTTTTCCCCACATCCTCGCCAGCATCTGTTGTTAGTAGATTTCTGTATGTGAGCCATTCTAACCGGGCTGAGGTGAAACCTCATTGTGGTTTTGATTTGCATTTCCCTGATTGCTAGTGATCTTGAACATTTTTTCATGTGCCTGTTGGCCATTTGGATTTCCTCTTTTGAAAAATGTCTATTGAAGTCCTTGGCCCATCTCTTAAGTGGGTTGTTTGTTTTGTTTTTGTGGAATTTCTTGATCTCTTTGTGGATTCTGGTTATTAACCCTTTATCTGTTGCATAGTTTGCAAATATTTTTTTCCCATTCTGTCGGTTGTCTCTTCACTCTCCTGACTGTTTCTTTTGCAGTACAGAAACTTCTCAATTTGATGCAATCCCAATAGTTGATTTTGGCTTTGACTGCCTGTGCCTCCCGGGTCTTTTCCAGAAACTCTTTGCTTGTGCCAAATTCTTGCAGGGTTTCTCCAATGTTCTCTAATAACTTGATGGTGTCGGGTCATAGATTTAGGTCTTTAATCCATGTTGAGTGGATTTTTGTGTAAGGTGTAAGGTAGGGGTCTTGCTTCATGCTTCTGCACATGGAAATCCAGTTCCCAGCACCATTTATTGAATAGACTGTCCTTGCTCCAGGAATTGGTTTTAGATCCTTGATCAAATATAAGTTGGCTGTAGATGTTTGGGTTGATTTCTGGTGTTTCAATTCTGTTCCATTGGTCTGTCCATCTGTTTCTGTACCAGTACCATGCTGTTTTGATTACAACTGCCCTGTAGTATGTCCTGAAATCTGGTATTGAGATGCCTCCGGCTTTGTTTTTGTTGTACAAGATTGCTTTAGCTATTCGAGGTCTCTTGTGCCTCCATATGAATTTCAGCATCATTTTTTCTAGATCTGGGAAGAATGTCTTTGGTATTCTGATTGGGATTGCATTGAATCTATAAATTGCTTTTGGGAGAATGGACATTTTGATGATGTTGATTCTTCCAATCCATGAGCATGGAAGATTTTTCCATTTTTTGGTATCCTCTTCTATTTCTTTCTTTAAGATTTTGTAATTCTCATCGTAGAGATCTTTAATGTCCTTGGTTAAGTTTATTCCAAGGTATTTGATTGTTTTTGTAGCTATTGTGAATGGGATTGATCTTAGCAGTTCTTTCTCATCCGTCGCATTGCTTGTGTATACAAAGGCTGTTGATTTTTGTGCATTGATTTTATATCCTGCCACTTTGCCAAACTCCTCTATGAGTTCCAATAGTCTCTTAGTAGAGTTCTTTGGATCCCCTATGTAAAGAATCATATCGTCTGCAAAGAGGGATAGTTTGACTTCTTCCTTCTTGATTTGTATTCCTTTGATTTCTTTTTCTTGTCTGATGGCTCTGGCTAAAACTTCCAGAACTATGTTAAATAGCAGTGGTGAGAGTGGGCATCCCTGTCTGGTACCAGATCTCAGTGGAAATGCTTCCAACTTTTCCCCATTCAATAGGATGCTGGCCATGGGTTTTTCATAAATTGCTTTGATTATATTAAGGAATGTTCCTTCTATACCCAGTTTGCTTAGAGTTTTCATCATGAAAGGGTGTTGAATTTTATCGAATGCTTTCTCTGCATCAATTGAGATAATCATATGGTTTTTCTTTTGCAGTCTGTTAATGCGGTGAATCACATTGATTGATTTGCGAATGTTGAACCATACCTGCATACCAGGGATGAATCCCACTTGGTCTGGGTGGATGATTTTTCTGTTGTATTCTATTGGCGAGAATTTTATTGAGGATTTTTGCATCTATGTTCATCAGGGATTTTGTTCTATAATTTTCTTTCAGTGCTGCATCTTTCTCTGCTTAGGGATTAAGGTGATGCTGGCTTCATAGAAAGAATTTGGGAGGATTCCCTATTTTTCGATTGTTCTGAATAGTTTGAGAAAAAATGGGTTTAGTTCTTCTTTAAATGTCTGGTAGAATTCAGCCGTGAATCCATCTGGTCCTGGGCTTTTCTTTGTTGGGAGGGCCTTTATTACCATTTCAATTTCTGTTTCAGTTATGGGTCTATTTAGGTTTTCTATGTCTTCATGGTTCAATTTAGGTAGATTGCATGTGTCCAGGAATCTATCCATTTCTGATAGGTTTTCCTGTTTCCTGGCATACAGGTCCTTGTAGTAATGTCTGATGATTCTTTTTATTTCTGTGGTGTCTGTTGTTACGTTTCCTTTTTCATCTCTGATTTTATTGATTTGGGTCTTTTCTCTTCTTTTTTTAGTTAGTTGGGCCAATGGGATGTCAATTGTGTTTATTTTTTCAAAAAGCAAGCTTCTTGCTTGCCTGATTTTTTGTAGTGTTTTTTTTGGATTCAATCCTGTTAATTTCTTCTCTGGTTTATTTATTTCTCTTCTCCTGCTAGATTTGGGTTTGGTTTGCTGCAGTTTTTCTAGGTCCTTGAGATGCGCTGAAAGCTCATTTATTTGGTACCTTTCCAATTTCTTGATATAGGTACCTATTGCTATAAATTTGCCTCTCAATATTGCTTTTGCTGTATCCCATAAGTTTTGATATGTTGTGTTGTTGTCTTCATTTACTTCCAGAAAGTTTTTGATTTCTCTTTTGATTTCTTGAATGACCCAGTGTTCATTCAGGAGCATGTTGTTCAGTCTCCATGTGTTTGCATACTTTCTGGGGTTTCCTGAGTTGTTAATTTCCGGCTTCATTCCGCTGTGGTCTGAGAAGCTGCATGGTATGATTCTAATTATTTTAAATTTGCTGAGACTTGCTTTATGGCCTAGTATGTGATCAATCCTAGACAAGGTTCCATGCACTGCTGAGAAGAATGTAAAGTCTGTAGATGTAGGGTTGAAAGTTGTGTAGATATCTGTTAGATCCATTTGGGCAATAGTGTCAATTAAATCTGCTGTTTCCTTGTTGATCTTCTGTCCGGATGATCTGTCTATTTCTGGGAGTGGAGTATTGAAGTCCCCCAGTACTATTGTATTGGAGTCTAAATCTCCCTTTAAGTCCCTTAACATATCTTTTAAATAGACCGGTGCCCTGTAATTAGGTGCATATACATTTATAATAGTTACATCTTCCTGTTGAATTGAACCCTTAATCATTATATAGTGTCCCTCTTTGTCTCTCTTAACAGTTTTTGTATTAAAGTTTATTTTGTCTGATATTAATATCGCTACATCTGCTTTTTTTTGGTTTCTGTTGGCATGGAATATCTTTTCCCAACCTTTCACTTTCAGTCTGTATGCCTCTTTGTTAGAGAGATGTGTTTCTTGTAGGCAACAAATAGTTGGGTTGTGTTCTTTGAGCCAGTCAGCCAAACGGTGTCTTTTAACTGAAGAATTCAGACCATTAATGTTCAATGTGACTATTGATACGTAGTGACTTTGCCCTGCCATTTTCCCGTAAATATTTTCTAGTATATGCTTTGAGCTTCCCATGCTTTTTACTGGTAGGTGTTCTTCCTTTCCCTTCTTTCATATTGATGGCCGTGTTTCTGTGTTTCTGAGTGTAGCACATCTTTAAGTATCTTTTGCAGGGCTGGACGAGTGGCCACAAAGTCTTTCATTTTCTGTTTGCTATGAAAGGTCTTTATTTCACCTTCATTCACAAATGAGAGCTTGGCAGGATATAATATTCTGGGCTGGCAATTTTTCTCTCTTAGCACCTGTGCTATGTCTCGCCATTCCCTCCTAGCCTGTAGTGTTTCTGATGAGAAGTCTGCTGTGAGTCTGATTGGAGATCCTCTGAGAGTAATCTGACGTTTCTCTCTTGCACATGTTAGGATCTTTTCTTTATGTTTCACTGTGGTTAGTTTAATTACCACGTGTCGTGGTGAGGATCTCTTTTGGTCATGTTTATTGGGGGTTCTATGAGCTTCCTATACTAGGATATCTGTGTCCTTCTCCAAACCTGGAAAGTTCTCTGCTAGTATCTCACTAAAAAGGCCTTCTAATCCTTTCTCCCTCTCCATGCCTTCAGGAACTCCTAGAACCTGAATGTTGGTTTTTGTAATAGTATCCTGTAGATTCCCAACAATATTTTTTAGATTTCTAATTTCCTCTTCTTTTCTTTGGTTTGACTGTATGTTTTCCTGTGCTCTATCTTCTAAGTCCGATATTCTCTCTTCTGCTTCACCCATTCTGTTTTTAAGGCTTTGTAATGTGTTTGTCTTTTGATCTATTGAGCTCTTCATTTCATTTTGATTTCTCTTCACTATCACACTTTCCTGTTCTACTAGTTTCTGAGTTTCATTTTGATTCTTCCTTAAAATTTCATTTTCACGAGAGAGATTTTCAACCTTGTCCAATAAGGATTTCTGTAGTTCAAGGATTTGCTTTTGAAGACTTCTAAATGTTCTTATCATAATTTTTTTGAAATCCGTATCTTGCATTTCTTCTATCTCATCATCTTCATAATCTTGGCTTGGGGTGTTTTGTTTATTTGGAGGCATCATAGTGTCATCGTTGATCTTGTTCCCTCTATTTCTGTGTTTGTTACTTGGCATTGTTAATTCTTCTTTCGTCACTGTGCATTTTTTTTTTATTTTATACTATGTCCCTGTTAAGTGGACTGTCTTGGAGGAGCCTTGGAGGCTTGAGATGGGTGTTGCCTGAGAGCTCTGCTTGGTTCTTCCTGGTTAAGGGTGTGCAAAGGTGACACCCTTAGGTAATGCGTGGTAAATCTCTCTCTTTTTATTTATTTATTTATTTATTTTATTTATTCAGGGGGTAAGTAACACCGCATGGCACGGCTGTGCAGAATTGATGGTGTTTAGCTTCCAGTCTCTGCCTTCTACCCAGAGTCTGTTTAGGCTCCTCTGGACTCCCACTGGGTTGCCTAGGCTACTGAATTGTAGTGACTCAGTTCCTTAGCTCTCCCCTGTTGATATGTAAATCCAGAGAGCAGGCCTGCACTTTGTCTCTTGGGAATTCTTCCAGCCTTGCCGCCTTGCAACCTTTCCAAGGTTAGGGGAAAGAGAAACCCCCAAGCTTTTTTTTTCCTTCTTTCTGGTAGTGAGTTTGATGCACTTTCCAGCCCCCCTCTAGATTCTGACCCCCGTTTCCCCGCCAATGTCTCGGGTTATTGAGCTCACCTCCCCTTCCAGCGCCAATGTGTGGACTCGGAGCCCTGGACGTCCCAACTCTCCCCGCTGTTGTCTGTGTGATATGCACTCCCCTTCCTGCACTGGCGCGCAGACCCTGCGGCTTCTGCAGCACCCGCGGCTCGGTCTGCGGCTCGGCTTCCGCGTGGTGGGCGACCTTGTTCTCCCAGTAGGTCCTCCGATTCACAGCCACTCGATCCAGAAGAGTTTCCTCTGCAATATTTTCCTGGTTCTTTTTTCTGAGGCTACCGTAACTCCCATTTTATTAAACGAAATTTTCCCGGACTATCGGTGCGTGCCCTCACTATTCCGCCATCTTGGCTCCGCCCCGTACTTGGATTAATATCAGGATTATTAATTAATAACCAGGATTCTGTCCTGGTTGCCCCTCTTCCAGGCCAGCTCTCTGCTGTGGCCAGGGAGTGCAGTGGAGGATGGCCCAAGTGCTTGGGCCCTGCACCCATGGGAGACCAGGATAAGTACCTGGCTCCTGCCATCGGATCAGCTTGATGCGCTGGCTGTAGTGTGCTGGCCGTGGCGGGCATTGGAGAGTGAACCAACGGCAAAAGGAAGACCTTCTCTCTCTCTCTCACTGTCCACTCTGCCTGTCAAAAAAAAAAAAAGCAGAAGGAAGCAATTTGAGAGCACTCAAACGTACATTTCAAGTGTAAATATGTTGATGACCTCTTTGGACAACAATTGACTGCTGGAAAGTGAGCAAACAGATACATTTCTACTTGACATGTTTGCATTTAAGTTTGTACTTGGATTAATATCAGGACATTTCTCTCTGATTTGGAGCCGTGTTTACTGCCTCCTGATCAAGAGAATCAGAGCTGAAGAGTTCAGGGGACAAATAAGGGATCCTCCCTATGTGGAGGTGGGACCCTTCACAGGTGGAGAGAGAGAAGGTGTTAGGCCAGGATCATGAACAGGGCTGGGCCCACTGTAGAGAGGAGGGGAGACAAGGTGAGAGCTCGGCCACAGACCTTTGAGTCTGCCCTGCTTGGGCTGTGGGAGCAGGCCCCTCTCAGGAGGATGGGGACTGTCTGGGCAGACCCTGGACAGCCAGCAAAGACCCCACTGTGGGGAGCAGCCCGGACTGGACTGAGTTACTGGAATTAAGACTTATTCTATGCATCTGCTCTCCCACAATATGGCGCTGGGAGAGAAGTAAACAGCTTCTGCACAGCTGCCTCCAGTTCAGCCAATAAACTGTAGGACTTGCTCCTGATTGGAGGAGAGCAGCGTACTCGGCGTGTGGGCAGCCGAGTTGGGATTGGCAGAGGAGGACTATAAAGGAGGAGAGAGACGGCATGCACCAGGAACATCTAAGGGGAACACCTAAGGGAACACCTGTGCAGCCCCCCGAGAAAGCCGGCCGGCAGTGTGCCGCTCCCCTGCAGAAGTGGGGAATGTGGCCAGGGGGAACTGCCCTTCCACGGAGGTGGAAGGGATAGTAGCCAACCCGGGAAGGACCAGCAGCAAACCCGGGGAGGGCCGAGAGGACGAAAGAACAGCGCAGGGTTTAGTGTTGCTCCTCCACGAAGAGGGGGAGCGACACCCCACTGTCCAGAGCCTCATTCCTTAGGTCACTTGTGGATTTTGTGATTCTTTTTACTTGTGGTGGTATCATTCAGTTTCTTCCCTTTCAGGAGGTTTACACAAAAGAACTGCAAACTATAATGACCTAAATGTTTGCAATAATTTACTATTTTAGGTGGTAGTTTAGATGTTTTTGTATCATATTATATATAAGTAATTAGATACATTATATGTTATAATACATGAATATATGGAGTTTCTACATAATATTATACAAACAATGCATATACATTATACAGAATTATTATATCAATATAATTTTATAGAAATATGTACTGTGTAATATTACATATTTCCATGACCTGCCATAACTAATTTGTAATATTGATTACCAATGTGGTAGTTTTTCACTGTGCATATATTTCTTCTAAAGGAATTACCAAAACAATTTATATTGAAGTGTCTCCTTGCCATGAGTGATGAGTTTTCATCTTTCACACAGCAGATACAGAGTAGTAAGGAAGTAAGGAAGGGTTGTGAGCATAGCTGCCTGCCTTACCTTGCAGTGTTGAGCCTGTGGGCAGTGGCACCCAGCCACTGCTCTCTGCCACACAGCAGGTTTGGCTGCCTATAACTCTTGTTTTTTCCTTAAAGATTTCATTTAATATTTTATTCGAGAGATAGAGTTACAGACAGAGAGAAAGGTCCTCCATCCATCCGCTGGCCCACTCCCCAAATGGCCACAAAGGCTAGAGCTGCGCCAATCTGAAGCCAGGATCAGGAGTTTCCTCCAGGTCTCCCACAGGGGTGCAGGGGCCCAAGGACTTGAGCCATCTTCTAATGCTTTCCCAGGCCATAGGAGAGAGCTGGATCAGAAGTGAAATATCTGGGACTCGAACTGGTGCCCATTGGAGATGCCAGCACCGTAGGTGGAGGACTAACCTACTGTGCCACAGCGCTGGTCCCACCTCTCACTCTTACTGATCAGAAAATGGAGACCACGGCATTACCAGCAGGAATGAAATTCCTTTCTCTGGGCCAGATCTTTGCCGTAGCTGTGTACACAAGAGCAGCTGAGGGTGCATGCCGGGACCTGGGTGAATGGGATTGGTTTCTTACAAAAGAGGGCCTTACAGAGACCTTGTCCTTGTCCCTCCACCATGTGAACACATACTGAGGAGACGCCCATTAGGAAGCAGGAAACAGGCCCTCACTAGACGGTGGTCTGTTGGCTCTCTCATTATGGACTTCCCAGTGCCCAGAACTGTGCTGTTCAAAAACTTCCTACCCTAAGGCATTTTGCTATATCCTCCGAGATGACCTATGACAAAAGTCACAAGGGGTCTCATGCACCATGGTGTAAGGAAGCCCAAGTATCTCACGGAGGGACCCCCGTGGAGAATAGCTGAGGCCACTTGCAATGATGGACTAGAAAACATTGACCAACCTGTTTTCTGGGGGCAAAAATGCCTATTTGTAATGTTCGGGACATGTTTCTGATTGTAATTCTTCCAGCTACAGATGTTCACAACCAATTGCCAGCCATATAAGTGAGCTGTCATGACACTGATTTATTTCCCACGTTCTTGCAGATCCGTTCCTTCTGATGCTGTATGGAGTCAGGTAAAGATGTGCAATTTTAAGTCACTAAGTTTGGTGGTGTTTTCATACACAGTGGTAGGTGAACACAGCATATTTCTCTCAGGGATAACAGCTGGACTTGTGCATTTTCTGCGTGTAGTTTTGTCTCTCCATAATAATGATGAAGTAGGATGAAATCTTCTCATGTTATTTCTGAAACAAATATCGCAGCATGGTTAGGTGATGCATAACACTGTTGTATTGGAAACCGTGCCCTATGATCTTGAAGTTTCCTAATGAGTCCTGGGTTGTTGAATGGGAAAGGAGAAAAAAAGCCCAGGGAAGCACACAAGCACTGCTGAAATCTGTTGCACTCCAGTTGTGATTGTCAATAGAGTTCAGAAAACCAAAAAACACTAACAGCAAAGAGAGAGGAAAGGGAGTCTCTGTTGAAGGGATTCTCTAAGCCCTCATGTTACTATAGCCCTATAGAAATAGCAAAGTTATGTAGTCATTTTATGTGTCCCCGGTTGATGAATGCATAAAGGAAATGGGCAGCATGTGCACAGTAGAGCACTGCTCAGCCTTGAAAAGGTTAATCCTGTCTGTCATGGCAACTTTAATGGGACTGGATGACATCATGCTAAATACATAAGTAAAACAAATCAGATTCATAAAGACAAAGACTGCAAGATCTCACTCATATGGGAAATGTAAAAAAGTTGATCCTACAAGTAGAAGGTAGAGTGGTGGTTACCAGAGCTTGGGGAGTGAGGGGTAAGGGTATCAGACAGGTTGGGCAAAGGGGCTAAAGTCACAGTTAGACAGGAATGATGTTTCCTGCTCTTCGATTGCACAGGGGTTTTACTATAGTCTGTAAAAACACAATGCATATGTGAAAATCTGTGGATTTTGCATGGTTCCTTGCTAAGAAATGAGAAATAGTTGAGTTGATGGATAAGCTATTTACCCTGAATTGATCTTTACACTAGGTGTGCATGTGACAGAACTTTAAACTGTGGAAGATAAACCTACACCATTATTATGTGTCAACTAAAAGAATAGAGATTCTTGCATTAAAATATCAAGCAGACGTTTTTCAATATAGAAAGCAAGAATTATTTCAGTATTGAAATGGGGTCAAGATTTTGCTATAGGGGAGAGGTTGGACTCAATTGTCATGAAGCAGAAGGCAGGAGATTTAAACTGCTGCAGTAGAACAGCAGGGAAGTTCTGGGGAGGGCAGTGCGGAGGTTGGTCAATGTCATCAGGTCATCTGTGCTTGATAATCTGTATCGAATGAAGTTAGACTCCCAGCTGCCCACAGAGATGGTGGTTATGTTTTTGGAAAATTGCCTTTCAAAGGAATGGCTCCTTGTGACTCACTCTCCACTTTCTCATCCTGTCTCCTGAGCTGCTGATTTAAGGGATACAATGCCTTGTGAGTGTTCAGTAGAGAAACTAAGTGTGCTTCTCCCTACTGAGCATTGTGTCTTCTACGGGCTAAGTTACCTTGGTTGTTAGAAAGAAACTCACATCTTCCTCATCATCTCTGTACAGGACTTCATGCCTTCATTGCCCAGCATGTATTTCAGTAACAACAAGCAAATGTGCTGCTGCCTGCATTCCTTCATCCACTCAGAGTGGACAGGGGTGCTCCATCCCTTCTCTGTACCTTCCTATTGATTCATAAATGACTCTTTGACTTCTTCCTTCTCTCTTCCCACCTTACTCCTCCAACTAGTAGGAGTCAGTCCCTGGCCCTGTACATCTCTCTCCCTTATCCCTTTCTCTTTATCTAAAACACCCTTAAGTCTCATTTTAATCTAAGTTTTCCACATAATTAATATTTCAATTAAGATCACCATGAAATCCTTCCTTGTCATATTCTTCCTCTGTTCCAAAGTCCTAACGCTTCATGAAGGCACACTCTACTTATTCACTTTTCATATGTTTAAGTCTTCAGTGATTTTCATCAGTCATTCACTGTTTACTGTCACAGACTGTAAATACACGGGCTGATTTCCCTCTGTAGGTTTTGATAATCTACAAATTCTGGCAATAATAGTGCAGTTTTATGTCACCATGTTAGGTTGTTTAAATGTAATCACATAGGACTCTTTCTAAGGGCTTTATGGCCATATCCTGATAGCTGATCTTGCAGACATGATGGATGAGTGCTGTGGGTCAGTGAGTATCTTGTGGATGGAAAGAGAGTCCAGGAGGAGGAAACACACACGACATCCCACCAGGATGTCAGCCTTGCCTTCAGAGACATTTGCTTGTCAGTGAGCCTGAGGTCCTGGGATGGAATACGAAGAGAGGCTCAGGAATGATGCAATTCCCACAAGTGTTGTGTGTGTGTTTGGGTCACATGGGGACGGAGCAGCAGGGGGTGCTAGAGCTGTTCCAGGGCAGGTTGTGTATCTGTTATCCTTTACCCAGACCTACCTTGGCTCACTGATGTGTGGGATGTTAGATGTTAGAACACCAGCACCCTGCAGCCCTGTCAAGGTCCTCCAAGTGCTTCTCTTCACTTTTCCCAGGTGTTCTTTTGAATTTGCATTTTACAGACAGTGTCAGGCTCCTAGCAGCTTAAATAAACTCGGGGGAGCTCAAATTGCAAGTTTAAATTAGGGGGATTTTATATTTAAAACCAACTCTGTTTGAATACATTTCAGCTTCTACTAAATATCAACAGATGACATGGGTAAGAATTCATCAGTGTGATGGTCTGGTGCTTTTTGTTGTAGGCCTGATGTTTTCGTGGTTGCAACCCTATCCCATCTGAACTAATGTTGATTTGATGGGGCTGGGAAACTCCAGATCTAAGTCTTTAATCTGGCTCTTTTAATAAAACTGAAGATTTTGAGTGAGTGGATGGTGGTTTTCCTGAGAAGTAAAGGTGTCAGGATTTCTTCTACTGAAGCTGATAAAGATCCTTTGCCTTCTTCCTGGAAAATGTCTCTGAGAATGAATCTCATCTGCAGGAATGCAAAGGGAAGAGACAACGGAGGTCAATAGATAGATGAGAACTATAACTGGAGATTTCTGGTCATTTTCTGCCCGAAGCCTGAGTTCAGCTCTGAAATTCCTAGAATTTGGAGCCAGAGTTTTGTAAAATGAGTTTCAGTTAAGATTTTAGGACTCAGATTTCCACGAATTCAAGCTAACATGCACATGAGCATCAAGAATACACACAAGGACTTTATGGGGTAGAATGGAAAGCACACGGCACAGCGGTTGCAACTGTTCCCCTCAGGACTCAAGAAAATAAGGAACTTGTTTTTCTTGGGTCCCTGCACCCATGTGGGGGACCTGGAGTAAGCTAGCTCCTGGCTCCTGGCTTTGGATGGATCAGCTCAGCTCCAGCAGTTGCAGCCATTTAAGGAGTGCACCAGGGGATGGAAGACCTGTCACTCTCTGTGTCTACCTCTCACTGTAACTCTATGTCTAAAATAAATAAATAAAATCTTAAAAAAAGAGAGGAGTTCTTCGGTTTAAGGATCTTCTGTTGGTGAGATGTCTTAATTTTTTCAGGATTACTTCCTATTGGGAAATTCAAACTGTCTGTGGCCAGGACAGTTGGGCATGAATTTGGGGATAAAGAAGGACTTAGCAGGGGACTTCTAACCCATCTTGGTCAGCCTTCCCCAGTACTAGGCAGAAGGCCCATTGTTTCTTCAACTCCTTGTCTTGTTGACACTATGATGCCTAGGCCATTGCTGAAACTGAATCTGCTGGAGCAAAGAAGTGATAAAGTCTGCTGCCTGGCCTACCCTTTCTGGTATACTGCTTATTAAGGTGACTAGGGTTGAAATGCTAGTACACACTCAGGGGATTTGGAACCCATTTTTCCATCAGTCTCCTGAAGGCCTGGGACCTATTTATGAAAACAGATCAAATCAATTGTGCAGAGTGGGGATGTTGGAGAACAGGTGGGTACATTGTACACTAGTGAGAAATGTGTGTAGCTACATGGCACAAATTTTGCTGGACTGTTCTGGGTTATTGAGGTGCAAAAATATGCAGTTCTTTTGAGGGAAAATGTCTTCTTGATTGGGCAATAGATATGTCATGGCTAAAAGGTTGATTAGCCCCATCTGAAAAAAGGGTTTACAATATTATTGTATGCGACTTCAGGTCTCCAAGAGGATGCTAAATGAGGCCACCAAAGCAAGTGCTGAAAGACCGGGCATCCAAACAAATGACAGCTATGTGCATGATCAATCCTAATCCCAATATGACCAGGCACATAGAACCTATGTGCCCAAGATGCAAAGGCTTCACCTCATGTGGTCACTACTGAGTTACATGGAGGGGAAAGCCTAGGGCCACCAGTGTACTTGTCAAAATGTGCTACACTTCACCATCTTCCACCTCCTCAAAGTGAGGTAGGTAAGATAGGTTTTGGGAAGGCAGTGTGGACAAGAAATGAATAGGGTCACTTCTGAGACAGAGGAACTAAGTGTGCTAGCCAGCCTGTAAGTGTGGTCACAAGGATGCTCATGTCATCAGTAGCACAAAGCACAGTGTCTCAGGACCACTGTTGGGAGTAGAAGTCAGGAAGTGTCAGTCTGAGAGCAACTGAGTGAGAGATGAAGTGTTTTCCTCCAACCCCAACCTAAGGAAGCATGAGGTGCCTCAAGGTTTGTAACAGTGGTGGCTGAGCCTAATCCAAGGGGCAGATTCTCACCTTAGGGGGGCAGTGAGTTTAGGTCATGGGGCAGACTCAGAAACTTCTGCGTTTGAGGAAGTGGGCACAGGTTTCAGCCAGTATATGATCAAATTTTGGCTATTTTGGGGACATGGGAGCTAGGTTCTAGGGGTTTAGTAGCTGACTGCAGGAACCTGGTGGATGTATATACAGAGTACAAGGAGAAGTGGTGGAGTGAGCATGTGGGAAAGGCCCCATAGTTGTGCTACGCTCTGGTGGGAAACAGCTCTGCCTCTGTGCAAGGCACATCCTGCAATCTATAGGTACTTATCCACTGAGGAAGGAGGGAGGGACATTATGTGGAAGCCATTCACAGCTTTGCAGAACTCATTGATTGTGTCATAAACTGACTTGTTTTTGTGGTTTCCTTGTAATGCAGAGTAGAGCTAATCTGGCTACAAGTATGATAAATAGCAACCTCAGCAAACGAGCACTCCATGGGGTCACCTGTGAGATACTTAGCAGAGCATAAGCTAAGGTGAGCAGCATCACAAGGGGCATGCATGCTGTGTGTGAACCAGGGGTTTGTCTAGGTCCATATCCTGGGTAATGGTGTGATGCTGGTGACTGGTCAAAGTGAGACTCATTGAAGTCTCGAGTGTAGATACTGTTTCTCTTATTGATATCTTGGGCTTGGGAGTTGTGGTCTGAGGTGGTGTCATCTGCACCAACAACCTGGTGGACTAGGCTGGTGTAAACCAGGCATCAGCCATCCATGAGGGGATCATCTTCCCAGAGACCCCTACCAGGAATGAAAGTAACTTGACATTCTGATTCTGATGGCTAATGAAAGTGCAAGGGCCTCTGGAGAGTTTCCCCAAGGCCTTGCTTTATTGCCTGTGTTGCACAATCCTTGGGGCCCCTATGGGTTTTCATGGGAGCTTTGTGGCAAGCACCCCAGTGCTCTCCTGGGAGGCATGGGTGCTTCCTTCTGCATGAAGTGTAAAGTGGAGCCCTGTGTGCATCTCTGAGCTGACACAACCTTAGTTGTTTTCTCTGTGTGTGAAATGCATACCCTCAGTATACCGGTGTGATTGTGCAGGATACCATCTTTCATCCATTCTCATGGAAGCCTGGTAAGTGCACTGCCATATGTCTGTCATTAGAATAGGATCTGGGGGCATAGGGGTCTCAGTGTGTTTACACTTTGGTGCCATTGGATCCACTTGAGAAAAAAATGAATTGTCTAATTGGACTAAATCTGGTAGCATTTGGTGTGCAGTCTTTCTAACATGGCTTTATAACTAGGCTCAGTTTTCTGCTCTCGGTTACAATTCTTGGCCAAGGTAGTATTGTTGATCACTTCTGTAGCCTGGTATCCTGTAGTATCCATACACCCCATACCACACAATATACAGCTTAATGTGCATCAACATCTTAAAACTTGGAATGATCTTACTGGTGCTCCTATATGGACATTGACCACGGCTCTTGATCAAGCCCATTTTCATTGGTGGCTTCTTTTACTTGGCATAGGTTACTCTTGGTATTTTACTTCCATGTGGTCGTTGCCTGCTGCTCTCCATGTCTACCTGTTTGAGTGCTTCTTCTCTGAATTATAATGCTCTGGATTGTGTCCTCCAATAGTCCCAGACATTCTCTATGGTCCTGCTTTGGGCCAGAGAAGCTCCCACAGTGCATGACAATACATAATAGGCACCATGTCTTCACTTAAGAGAGCTTAATCAATGTTCCCTGAGGCCTCAATGATCAAAGCCAGATCCCATCCTGAGAAAGAAGCAGCCACCACTGCAAATACAATACACATTATACCATAGCTGAGCTTGGTCATCACTCCTTGCCTCAAAGTACAATATCACACCCCACTCAGGTAGGGAAGCAAATGTGAACTACTCATTTCTACATAGCATAACAGTCAGAAAAACCCACCCCAACCTCTTACAACAACAAGGCTTCTCCTACAAACCGGTTAACCTGCTGAACTCAACATGGAGTACTCTGTTTGGCCAGGTCAGATTATGTGCTGTCATGGTTTCATGGAGCTGCCATGTGTCATGCTGACTGTCTTTTTTACTTGGATCCAGCTGTCTGCTTTACTTGGATCCAGGAGAGAGAAATTGAGATTTTTTTAATTTTTAAATATTCACTTACTTATTTTAACAGCCGAATTACAGAGAGGGAGGCGGAAAGACAGAGAGTGAGGGAGAGAGAGAGAGAAAGAGAGAGAGATTGAGAGAGAAAGAGAGAGAGAGAGAGAGAGCGAGAGAGAGAGAGAGAGAGAGATCATCCCATCTAATGGTTCACTTCCCAAACAGCAGGAACAGCCTCATTATAGTCAGGCCAATGTCAGGAGCCAGGAGCTTCTACCACATCTCCTACGTGGGTGCAGGGGTCCAAGCACTTGGGACATCCTCCACTGATTTCCAGATACAATAGGAGGGAGCTGTGTTGGAAATAGATGGGAACCAGATCTTTTAATGGCTAATTAACTCCACTAATGACCACAACAGCCAGCTCTTGGACAGGGTAAAGCCAGGAACTGACGTCGGGGTGAGTCATCAGCCTGTATGTACAGATCTTGGAAGAGGCCCAGAGACACAGGCTGTGATTAGAGAAGGGGATGCATTTGATAGGGAGGTGAGTGCTGCCATTGCACTTAAAGTGTTCTCACAGCTTCCATCATAGCAGGAGTCTGGGTGTCTACTGTTAGTCCTAATCAAAGTAGCAAACATGGTTTATTCCACTATTTTCCATCTTCTTACATATTTAATGTTTAATAATAAAAACAAAAGAAAGATGGTTTCATTTATCAAGTTCAGGGAGCAATCATTTTTTTTTTCCCCAGACTTGGAACCTGTAACTCCCTGGATGTCTTGACACTGAGGCTGGATCTGGACACCAGTGGAGGAGAGAGGGTATTGCTCTCCTCATGAAGGAGTTAGAGGTTCTGGGGTTATATCTTCTTTTAGGACCAGTGTGAAGAGGAAAAATGATCTCATCATGCTTTAGGTGTCACTAGCTCAGTGGGACTCTATGTTGAGAAATGATCATGTTGGCCAAAGGATGGTGCACATCACTTGAACTGTGATCCAGATACAGGTCTCCACCTTGGGAAATAGCAAAACAATTGACACAAGTGCCTCCAGACATTTTCCAAGAACCTTGATCTATTTTTACTGTTAGATACTTTTAAATATGTATAAGGACAAAAACATTCAAAAGGTACAAAGAAGCTTCTTGGAGTTTGGTTTCTTATTGCAGTTAACACAGTTACAAAGCTGTTTCTCTCCCTTTGTATGGGGATGTGTAAATCAACGTATAAACATTGTGTGGTGTTCTTGTTTCTGGAGATTCGTGAGGATTTACACATGACATTCAGTGTTCTGTGGCGATCTGCCTAACTTTGTGAATTTATCTGTTAAGTCCTCTTCTTTTGAGAGAACACCAGTGATGGTGGTTGACTCCCATGCTCCCTCACTCTCTCTCTTTCTCTCTTGCTGGTTATGCAGTCCAGCACAGACCCATCAGCTCTATCATGGATAATGTGTGTGACCTTGCAATTCTTACACAGCTCAGCGAACAAGTGATAGCTTCACTGACCAAAAATTTCAGAAGGAAAATACAGTTTTTTTTTTTTAATTCCATCTTTTAATGGCTGAAACTGGTGTTTTTATGGTGCTGCTTCTTGCTGTGGGATTTCTGAAATCAGACCTATTTCTTATTTACTTTCAGATGCTCACAAGTACCTTTCCTGTTGTTCTGTTAACATTGAAATCTATTAATTTGGAATCTATACAAGAGTGCAGTTCCACTGTATTTCATTTGGTAAGCAGGGAACAGCCATCTCCATCTTTTGCAAATAATTGCTATTCCATTTTGAGTTCTCAAAGACTTCGATATGGTGAACTTTCAAACCTAGAAACGCTATTCCATCCTCTTATGACTGTGGTCTGAGCTCCCCAGCCCTTTCCCTCCAGTGTTAGATGAAACATAGCACTCTTTCAGTTACTTAAGCAATCAGAATTTTGTGAGTATGTATTGTTGAGATCATCTAAGCTCATAGCTGATTCAGTACCAGTTTCATGTTGTGTCATCACGCTCACTACTTACACTGCCATGATGAACATGTGGAGGAAGAACAGTATCTGTGTGTCTGGAAGCATACACATGTGTACATTATTTTATACTCTGATTCTGTTACATTCCTTGGATTTTGTAGAAAAAAAAAATGATAAACCAATCAGAAGACCAAGAGTTTAACTGTTGATGCTTGGGGTCATCTGAGCGTTCCTGGCCAATAGACCAATATGGCCAAATTAATTTAAAGGAGTAATACTTTTTCAAAAGCCCATCTTTTTCTTTCTGAAACTGCCAATATCATGAATAGAAATGGAGAACTATAAAGGAGGAAGAACAGGCCATTCATTTGTATTTGTGTTCACCTAAAGCAGCAGTGTGGAGACACCATCAGCTGAACCCTAGGGACTTGGTGGTATTTCAGAAGCATCCATTTTTGCATCTTGCATTCTTAATGTGTAATCATATTGCCAAAGACAAACTATTTCATCATTTATTATAAATAACACTTTCTCCAGACCTACCATAAAGTTTTTGTAGTGCATTGTCTTCCACTTTCAATAAAAATTACTGAGTTGCATCAAAAAATGAAAATATGTACAAAGATTGAAGAACTCCCTTCCATGATCACAGCTCACAGTTCTGTTCAGATCTAACCACTATTAACAGTTATGAATTTTTCTGCACTTATTTTTCCCAGTGTAAGATATTAAACACTTTGTATATCAAAACATAAGCTCTATCAGTGATTTTCATATCCTTATACTATTCTAGTATTTGCATAAAGCTTTAGTTACTTTTGCACTAGTAAAATATTCAATTTTTACATTTTGGTTATTGAAATTTTGTAATAATAAGTAACACACTTTCCTATAACTGATGATATCTATAGGATAAATCTAGAAGTAGAATTGCTGGTCACAAAACATATGCTATAAATTTTGGATATATTATTACATTGACTTACATAGGAATTTTTACAATGTCACTTATAAAAATATACTTATTTGTTCACCTGATCCCACATGCAGCTATTTAGAATGCTCTGTTAATACCCAATTTCTATTATCACTCCCTCCTAGTTTGTATGGGAAAGAATTGTGCTCTGCTCAAAATACTGCACGTCCCAGACCCTCTTGCACATGATACGTTGTAACAGAGTTCAGTAAAACACAACCCATAGAATATCTACCTTCATGTAATTATTATTCTTTTCCTTGCTGCATATTCTTCATCATGTTATTTTTTATTTACTTCCAGGTATATAGAAGCAGTTGGACTGAAAGAAAATGTCTTTTAATCAAGTAGCAAACTGCATGAAGGTTAGAAAGGAAAGGAAAAAGATATAGGTAGGAAAAGAGAAAACAACAAATTAAATGGAAAATTTAAATGCTTCTATAGTCACAGTAAATTTTTATTTTATTTAAGGAATACACATTATCAAACTTTATTAAAAACAAATCAGTCGCGGCTGGCACTGTGGCATAGCAGGTAAAGCTGCCACCTGCAGTGCTAACATCCCATAAGGGCACTGGTTCAAGTCCTGGCTGCTCCACTTCTGATCCAGCTCTCTGCTATCGCCTGTGAAGGCAGTTGAAGATGGCCCAGGTCCTTGGGCTCCTGCACACACGTGGAAGACCCAGAGGAAGCTCTTGGCTCCTGGCTTCGGAACTGCACTGCTCCAGCTGTTGGGTCCATTTGGGGAGTGAACCAGTGGATGCAAGACCCCTCTCTCTCTCTCCCTCTCTCTACCTCTACCTCTGCCTCTCTGTAACTCTGCCTTTAAAATAAATAAGTAAAATCTTTTAAAAAACAAATAAGTAAACATAAAATGTTTTAAGAAAAAATATATAAAACATAGGGCAAACATCATATGTTCTCCCTGATCGGCGACAACTAACTGAGCACCAAAGGGGAAACTTGTTGAAATGAAATGGACACTATGAGAAACAGTGACTTGATCAGCTTTTGTCCTGACGGTTGATGTACAATGTAATACTTTACCCATTTTAGTATTTTTTTTTGTTCTAGTACCATTGGTTGAACTCTGTAATTAACACACAATTATTCTTAGGTGTTTAAATTTTAACTGAAAAGTGATCCCTGTTAGGAATTTGGAAAACTTTATGCTGAGTGAAATAAGCCAATTCCAAAGGGACAAATACCACTTATTCTCCTTGATAGGTGACAACTAACTGAGCACCAAAAAGGAAAC